>NW_005187599.1:417824-459841 GCF_000239375.1 Pundamilia nyererei
ATTACAGAGATGCACATCACCTAATATGCTTAATTGGTAGTAGGCTTTCGAGCCTATACAGCTTGGAGTAAGACAACATGCATGGAGAGGATGATGTGGACAAAATACTCATTTGCCTAATAATTCTGCACTCCCTGTAGACTAAAACTCTCTGAGAAGATTCTTTGAATGTTTGTGTACACAGGTACATTTGAGCCATAGACCTTGGCCAGTATGTCCAGTCATTTTGCAGTTTTTTGCCTCATCTTCATATTTGAATCCACTAATTCTCCACCCTCAGCTTCAGAAGTGTGCTCTTGTTCAGATGCTCTGCCTTTACTTCTATGCAATATTAGGCAGTGTCAGTGTTCAGCAGTCATTGGCTACTAAATTTTTATTTATTTTCCTATAAGTGTTTGCAACATATGAGATCCTTGCTATCGTTCTTCATTATATCAAAGAAACATGTAAAAAATAAAATAAAATAATGTAAATGGTAAAGTGGTAAATTCAAGGGCAAAAAAAGGCCTGTTGTTCTTGCATCAAGATTGGCTGGACACCCATTGAGTGGAATAGGTCCCAGCCACTCTGCAATCCTGAAATAGATAAGCAACTATGAAAATGGATTGATGTATGAATGACTCGGGAGAACTAAGTAAGTCGAGATGGATTCAATCATCCAAGATAAGTGCACATGCTCGTGTCTTATAATAAATCCTGGAAACCATGATCAACAATTCTGTGATTGCAGGATTTGAGCTTTGCCTCAGCAGAGCACAAACTCCATGGGAAATAGGATGAGTCATGGTAAAGGTGGCATAAAAAACAAAGGCAAAAACGAGAAAATTGCGGTGACAAAAAGTAACAATAAGATGAAAACAGTCATTATATAACCGAAATTAATTACATTTAATGGCATTTTCCTCTATAGCACAACAAGTATAAACTGCTGAAAGAAAGGGAATGTCATAAGTTTTTGTTTTTCTGGTAACATGGTGAGGATATTACAGCTCAAGCACCAGATTTTTTTTTTTGTTTTCATATGAAGTTGGCTTGTGTTTTTCCTTTACACATACAAAGTGATGAAAAATCTGCACAGGCCGACAGTTGTTCTGCCTGGAGCAAGGCCTGTTGTCCCAAAGGAGCTATGGAGGAGACAAAAGCTGGAGCTAAATGGAGAGCTAAGAGGCGCATACATCATCATGGGGATTGTACACTCACATTTCCTGCACCGTGGTGTGACCTTTTTTTTTTTAACAGAGAGTTAATCTGAAGAAATGTGGAGGGATGGCACTAGCAGATAAACGTGGTATAATTCCAGACAAGTGCAGCAAAGTGATTACTCTGTGGCCTGAATATTGAACTGCTAGCTGTAGGATGCAGCCATATTACTCGCTGTGGGAATTTTCTCCTGTCATTGCTCTGGCTGTTTGAATTCAGTTTGAATCAATAGACTGGTTAGATTCCTCCATCAACTGGACATAGAGGTCATCTCCAAAATCCTCCAAAACTGTAGCTGCACTAAATGGTAACACACACGCACACACACGGCAAAATGACACAAAATGCAGAGAATGACATCCATTCTTCAAAAATGTCATTCTGTGATGTGTGTTTCATACACAGTGAATCAGTGGAAAACAGCCTTGATGGAAAAACCATTACTGTCAACAAATATGCACACACATGCATACAAACACACTCACATGTAATTGACTCTTGACAGGAACTGGGCCATCCATATTGATCAGATTGTTGGGTCCAGAAACCAAAACACACTGTGTGCTTTCATATGTTCATTCAAGGACGAACACAGTCTGAGCACATTCAATAATCGTGGGGTCAGGATAAAGAAGACGAACAGTGCTTCAATCTAGTCGAATCTGACAACTGACATCAGTTAAAATTAACGGTCGAAGCCTCTGGATCCTAGCTAGGATACCAGTAGTTAAATCTGTCATTTTCTTTCACATATACATGTTTTGTTCAGTGAAATCAATAAGTGCTTTGCACCTGACCTGGGAATCAGCTGATTCTACACTGCTTAAAACATTAAATAACCACTTTGAAAACATATCAAATCTCAATATGAAAAATAAAGCATGCTGGTTGTCAGTTACTGATAAGGCCTGGGTAATGTGTTGGGAATGAAAGGATCAGCCTGCAGAGGCCTGAATTCAAAGACACCAGGAAAATCAAATTCTGTCACATAAGCTCAGGATGAACCAGCTCTCATCTGTGAAAAGCTAATACCAGCGGTGGCCCTGCCAGTTCTGGTATTCTGTGGGAAATGCCAGTCTCCATGGTAGCGGGCAGTGAGGACTAGAGGACGTCGCGCCGCCCTCGTGACAGCCTCACCCTTTAAGAAAATGCTTTCTAAAGACCTGAACGAATCATGAATTGCTGTATCACTACAACATCTATTAAGAATATAATGTTGACACCTGTGTATTTATGAACTGCTGGAGTCGTTCCATTTCATTTGTAAATGCTTCATGATGCATAGCTAGTCCTTGTCACACTAAATAACTGGTAGCTGCCTGAATTATCTATGACTTGCAATATTACTAAGTATTTAAAATGCCTCAATTTTATCTGTGTGCAGGTGGAAACATGCAGGTTTGGTATAGATAACCGATCACTATTGTGATGATTTAGGGTAGAAACTAAGTTGTTGCTATTTTTTAAATAACAGGGCTTACTGTCAACAGTGTCTTTACCTTTGCATGATGGAGGTCGACTCCATACATGGAAAGTTTCTTTACATTTTCCAGGAAATGCATCTCTGCTTCAGCTGGAGTCATTCCTCTAAAAACACAGTCATACACTTAACAATTTTTGCTGCTCTGAATATTGACACAGTTTAGAAAAAAATATGTGCGGTGAACAACCTGTAGGTTTTGTGCAGCTCTGTGATCTTCTCTTCCATTTCTTTAGTTTGATTCGGAGCAAAGCACAATTCACTGATGTAGTCTGCACCACAGTCATCTGAAATATGTAAACAGACGAACGAGCGGTCAGAGTGAGAGAGAAATGTGGACAGAGAGGTCACAGTAGTATAATAGGGCAGAGTGAGTACCGGGATCATAGTCTCCAAGCTCTGATTGGACTGTGTAGGAGCCGAGGATGGTGTGAGTTGCAAACGAACAAGGAAGACGACCAGAAACTATATCCTGTCTGAGCTGGAGACACAGGAAGTACCTGAAGGCAGAAAAAATTATCAGCGGCATCATACATGGAAACAAGTGAGACATGCACTATAAAGCTTTGATTGACAGGTGTGTGAGCCTACCTGGTGATGTCCTCAGACAGCTGTGCAGGATCAGGAGGGTAAAACTTCACATTAAAAGAGAAGTTCCAGGGAACACCTGTGAGACACACAGCGATGAGTTGTATAACACACAGGGTTAACCTGCCCAACTTGCTGTGAGACCATACTGACCTCTGACCTGCTTCTTCATCTCCTTTCCTGGATCCAACCAGTTCTACAATGAAAAGGTCAGAGGTTAGAAAGACAGGTGGAAGACAGTAAACAGATGGACGGGTGGACAGGTACCTTGTTATTGTCAGCATCTCTGAAGGACAAAGCGAAGTAGTCTCTCTCTAGCAGGTTTATGTGTTCACAAACCTTCTCAAACAGCTGCAGACCTCGAGCTCGTTTCTAAGCACAGACAGAAATAGGTCAGTGATTTTACTGTTTGTCATTTTGGGCTCTCTCCCTCCTGATTGTTATTTCTGTTGTGATTTATATCTTTTATCGGTACTCCATCTGTCTTCACTCTTTCCTCATCTCCATGCCCCTTTACATGAACAAGCCATCTCACCTCCACGGTGCAGGTGAACATGGAGCCATCTAGCAGGGTCACTCTGGCCTGCATTGTTCTAAAGCTCAGTGGGTTTCTAGCAGGAGAGCGAGCAATCCAGCTGCTTGACGACAGGTTACTGGCTGAGTCCTCTGCCAAGGAGCCCTGAGCTTGGGACACCCCACCCTTCTCACCCTAAGGAAGCAGGAAGTGATGTCACAGCAGTATTGATCTCATGATGTTTACTGATCCTTCTATCCTTTGTGTTTTTACCTGTTTCGGTGTGGAGTGGTTGGCAGCTTCAGGGAAAGACTCCGCCTCTGTGGGCTGGGCTTCACCTAGCTCTGTCGTCATGGTGAGTCACCTGCCATATATTAATAACATGGTTACCATAGAGTTTTGTGGTGTTAAAGCACGAGAAAACACTGTCTGAATGTCACATAAACGCTGGGTTCAGATATAGTAGTAATAAACATTATAATGTGGTTGAAAGGAGTAGAAAAGAACCAAATAACTGCTGGCTCAATTTTTTTTTAAAGGTAAATGATAAGCTGTGCGACACACTGCATTTAGCAGTATTTTCACACTTTAACAATAAAGCATCAAAACGTCACAAGTTCAAATATTGGTGATGTAGGATAACCAGTCAGTGTTTTCACCAAAGATATTTTATTTACAGTCACAAGAGAAACAAGTAAACCTGATTCAAACACAAAGTTTGAATTTGATTGAATAATACCCGATTATTCTGTCTCATCAAACTGAACAGCCTGACCCCCATCCAGCTGTCAGGTGATGGTTTGCCATGGCAACATGAGGGAGCGGAGGGAGGGATTAAGGCTAAAATACAAGCTGATGTAATGTGGTTTGGAGTCTGACAGACAATGGCGATGATGTTGTTGTTGTTTTATTCATTGCTTTTATCAAATCCATAGAGTCCATAAAATTACTGTGTTAACTGGCTTGCACAGAAACTGTATCCTAAATCAATATTCAAACTTAATAATAACTTGAACCAAACTAAACCAGAATGAGTTCAGACTGGATTGAGGTTATTACTGAACTGTTTAGTGTCAGGTTGTTCTTCAGTACGATAACAGAAATTACACACATCATGTTTCCTGTAGGTACTCTGTATTCTGCACTGGGAGCAGGCACCGCTCAAGCTCCTGCCCTTTTGGCCTCTTATTTCATAAGCGCCTTTTTTGTGACACAGATTTTTTTTAGTTTCTATTTCAATGTTTTGATATTAAATTTGGCTCATGGAATCAGTTTCTAAACAAAATGTCTGTTTTTGCATCTTGTGAAGTCCTTGTGGATCCTCTTCACTATATCACACAAATGTAGAAAATAATATTTGAATGTAATTACATGAAAAACTAACTTTGTTCCATGGTCAAAACATTTGGCACCCAATGATGTGCAAATACTTGGACGTTAGAAATGTTGTGATCAGTGGCACAAGCAAGGTGCAAGAATACATCAAAGTGTGTGCAAGTCCATCAGAAATGAACAGCAGCATGTATTAAAACGTGAGTATTAATTAAATACAATGATAAACATTTCTGAAGCTAGACAGAAATGCATCAGTTTGTGCAATGATGCACCAACTACTTTGGATCATTTGTGAATATTACCACACATGCATAAGGACAGTCTGAACATTGAGTGAGTATATAAAGCTAGCTCCAAGTACTGGTCATTTAATATGTTCACATATTCGCTTTCTGCTGTTTATCTGGGAAGCAGCTCCCAAATGACCAAGCTCCTCACGTTACCTCTAATCCTGAGCCCAGGCACTCTTTCAGCCCTTCTCATTATTTTGATTACTACACAGAGCTTGTTGAGAGTAAGAATGTAGATCAACGGGTAAATTGACAGTCTCACTTTTGTACCTAGCTTGCTCTTCACCACAACAAACTGATACAGAGTCTGCACCACTGCGCATCAGTCTTCTGTCATCTGCCACTCAAATCTCCCCACACTCGTAGCCAAACTTCTCTACCCTTTTCCAACTGAGAAACCTTGCCAAAGACTTCTCCCTAATAATCACCCAAGTCACTTCTAATTTAGATGCAAATGACCCAAGTGCAAGCTGGAGGTTATTGCTTGATGAAGCCAACAAAACCACATCATTGACAAAAAACAGAGATGAGATCCTGAGGCCACTAAACCAGACCCTTGAAAAACTCAGGACGAAATCTCATCCAACCACAGGCACTGCCACTAAGGAGTTGTTTAGCTACCTCAGGGATCTTTGGGAGGCTGTGGATTAGATGATAGTGAGTCATCTACTAGTTGGAAGGTCAGTAAATTGATTTGAGTTGACTCAATTCAAGTTGTGCTAAATGACAAAGACTCATTCGGTCTAATGAAAACATGTTGGAAATCTGTCTGCATTTACAAATTACATAGCAGTTGTTTCCAAACCTTCAACAGTCTCTCTGAGAGTGAGTGCAGTCTGTCAGTCAGGCTGCAGCTGAGAGGTTGCCTCCTATCGCCTTACAATCAGAGGTGCTTGTTAGTTTTGCATTAGTTATGCAAAACATTGCCCACAATGACATAAGCCCAAACATGTCTGAGACCAAGAGCAGCAGCACTCAAGGTAAAAAGGTCATGTTAGTAATGCTTTTCATACAAAGCTTTTCTGCACTTTTCTCTATACTTCATCTACATAAGAGAGCACCTTAAGGTTCAGTATCGTGCCCAAGGGTACTTTGGCATGGAGACTGAAGCAACCAGCGATCAGGGTCAGAACATGACAGCCAACCACCAAAAAAAGGGGTTGGTCTAAAAATACTATGCAAGAACAAGGTAACATGGTGGGAAAGGTGGTTTTAAAGAAACCGTTTAAAAAGAAAATAAGCCTAGATGCAACATCTCAGGTAGAAAAGATTCTTCAGTTTCTGAAGAGTTAAGTTACTTTATGTATTGTTAATGTGTTAATATAGTTATGGTACATTTTTACTTAAATTTTCCAGCACCTGGGATATTTTAGTGCTTACATTTGACCTGCGCTTTATTGCACCTGCATCCTGACAAATTGACTCATCGAGTTAGGTAGTCTGTCATCAGTGAACTTATTGGAAAAGACAGAAAATGCTCTTCTTTTTGTTTGCACTGATCCTGCTGCCAGCACTCACTGATAAGACATGTTTCAGTTTTTCTTTTTCTATATTACCAAAAATATCATTACATCAAATTTACCTGAATATCATGATAAAACTTTACAGCCATGACTAAGTAACATTAGTTAATAAATAAAATAGTTTCTGAAGCTAATGAGCAAGGCTCATTCCCCATGACACATTAGAAAAACTAAACAGTCTCGAGTATAATGATTTACTTTATAATGCATACCTGCACACCTTATCTAAATTGCAGAGTTGGGGGTGTAGCAGCTATTGTATGGTGACAGCTGTCTTTAATATTGACGTTGGTCCCTGACACGAAGAGAAAAGAATCTTTTTTTAAAAGCACTTCAGTCCAACATAGTCATTAACCATGACCTCGCAAATAAATACATCATTTAGTTTACTGGGTTCATTAGAGGTCACATTGATAGCAGAGCTGTTGCACTAAATTCGAATAGTTTACACAGACCGGTGTACCTAATAAAGTGACAGATTTTCACAATATCAGCTGATTCATCGAATCTGCTGCCAGCATCCACAGACCCACAGACACAGAGCCTAAACCGGGTTTGTTTAATATATCACATTCATTCTGGATCAATTACTGGTGTAATTTCATATAAAAAGATTTTTATATCCTACGGCGGTTTTTCCGGTGGACGAGACTGTCCCGGCGTGTTTGAGTCTTTGTGGTCCTGCAGCAGGAAACAAACACACACCCTGAGCTGCAGTGTGATGAAGTACTAATGATGCTCCTTCGCGCCGTCTCTCTTATCATCGATAACAAACTGCTCATGGCTTCAGTCACTGATCACTGAACAGTAATCGCTATTCTTTCTCCCGCTCTTAAGTAAATCATCCCGTCATCTTTACCTGTCCTGAGCAGGACGCTTGCCCTCTTCCTCCCGGTAACGGACAGCTTTTTTTCCTGATCACGTCATCTCTCACTACGACACACCGTGTCGCCGTGGCGAACCGCTGACGTCAGGACGCAAGGTGCTTTCAGATGTAATTTGTTTTTTAAATAAAGATGAAAACAGTGTTACTCTGAAGAGTACGGACCCCCAAGAGTGCCAAAATAAAATAACTAAATACACCATTAGCCCTTTATTTTCCGAGATTCATACAATCCTAATATCATCCATTTTAACCATTCTAATTTTCTATATAGCCCGAAATGGTAAATAAAAGGTTAAGAAATTGGTTAAACGTGTTGTTAATTAATTAAAATTGAAAATGAATAACTAATTGATTAAAAGCATCATTTTTATTTTAAAAAGATGTAAAATTATTTCGCCTTTTAATTCTTATATATGGTCCCAGTGCTGCAGCGCTTCTTGGATTTATTTTTATCTGACAACCTCACCCATCGCTCTGCAGTTGCTCTTCCTTGGGTGTTTCTCAATACCAGCTACAAAGAGTTTGTACTCGCTACTTCCTGCTTGGAAAGTGCACTCAGGAGTGCAGACATCTGATTATAGGGGGACTGTGAGACAGTAGTATACTAGAGGATATCAGCTCAGCTTTACTATGTGCTTTACTAGTTATTTAAAGTTTTCCAAAGCCCCACAAAGCCAAGCTGGCAGCACCCACCAGCCCCCAGTCATTCCCCGGTTGCACCGCTGCCAACACCCAGCACCACATCCGCCCCACCTAGAACCAAGAGACGACACAACAGATGCAAATATGGAGCCCCTGCATAGCTGCCACAGCACCTACCCAACCACAGCAAGCTAACCCTCATGGAGACACCAGGAGGCACACCAGGCCAGCCCCCACCCCCAACACCCACAGAGGTCCAACCCCCAGAAGGACTGGGAAGCGAACAGCAAGAGTAAAAGAGTTAGAGACGCAGGGGGCCGACGGCACAGTTCCACCTGATTGTGTGGAGGGATTGGTGAGTTGCATTATCATGGCAGTTGGGGTAGAGGAGAGCAGGCAGTCAATACACATTATTGCCAGTCAGACAGTCAGATGGTAGGGTCTGTGCTGCAGTGACAGTTCAAATAATTTCATGATGGACTGAAGCACAGGAAGCACGAAACAATTCAAATAGCGTAATAATCAAATATGCCTTAAAATAAGTTGATCGTTTAATAAGTTAATGTTAAACTTAAAAATTATGTTTTTAATAAAATGTTATTTATTTATTTATTGCTACTGTAATTGCAATTAACACAACAACACATTTAATTCACTATTTAATTATGCTTTTGTATGTTGCATTTAAACAGGAGGAGTTATATAAAATGTATAATTAATAACCTATGTGATGAATGATTTAACAACGCCATGTGTTCTGTGCATAGACTGTAAATAAAAGACTCTGGAAAATTCAGTCCCTGAAACCTGCATTCTTTCCCGTCTCATCGCAAAATGTATGGTTGTATAGAACTTGATGAGAAAACAATGCAAATGCTGGTCTATTTATTACTACTGATTTTTAAAATAAACATTTTATTTATACAAAGCTTGGCTCTGCAAGATGTTTGCAAGAATTCAAATGTGCATGTACTACTCTATATCTGTCCAAATCTTAATTCAATAAAATCGGAATATGTAAAATAATCTATAAATTAAAACGAGATAATAGGTTAGAATAGTTTTTAAGAAATAAATAATCCTCATGCGTGTAACACGCAGGTCTGTCTGCACAGCTGCCATGGTGTGTGTGTGTGTGTGTGTGTTTACTTACCAATACAGTTGAAACAGGAGGTGATCCATCCAGAAAAAAGAAAAGGAAAAAAAATTATATTATTGAGTATTTATCAGTGAAACATCATATCATAGTTACGTGCAAACTTGAAAGTAAATTCAGAAAAAAACAAATGTAATGTGTCGCAAAACCATTCCTCTGAAACCACACTGCTGAATTCCAAGACAGAATAAAAACGCATAAATAATACGCTGCTTCAGTTCAGCACCATCCTGAAATGTGTTCCCATAACAATATGCAAAATCACTAGTTACTCAGTTATGCATCAAAGAGGTGTGTAAAAACCTTGTCATGACACGATTTAACATAATTGTCCAAAACACAGTGAGAAAGTTATGAATATAATCAGCTAGGGTCGACTAATATATTCATGTATTTACATAGTCACCTACCCATTATAATGGCAATCAGTCATTCGTCCCACCAGAACACACAAATCTCGTTTCATATTATGAGTACAGCTACAAAGATGAACTGTACAGATCTAAATGTCATGAACGTCTGTTGAGTCAATGCACTGATTCAACAGCAGAATGTTTCCTGGTTGAGCTGCTGTTGGGGACAGGAGAATTACTATCAATATGAAATTCTCCTACATATGTCAATGCAAACATTTTTCAGTCTCATTACATTTTTCATTCTTCGTACAAGAGAATGGTTTACTCAACCTTCCCTCGTACTGCTCTATCTTACCTGTGCTTACAGTCTCTCTTCTGAATCATGCTCAACTCTTGCTGAACATTTCAATGTTTCTGCCATTCCTTGAAAGTCTCCTAAACGATTCTGCTCATACTAATCCAGTTTGTTTAGCTCCTCAATGACACTGGATACTTCGTTTAGCCAAACTGGATTCCGTCTTCCTAGGTGACCATCTGCTTTTTGGTTTGATTCCTGGCTGCTCTAGTCTACATGGCAAATATCCTTGGGCAAGATACTAACCTCAAGTTGCTCACTGACACATCCATCAGAGCGTGAATGTTAGATAGAGAGCACTTAAGCATGAAAAAAGGTGCTGGTGTGAACGTGTGAATGGGGCATGTTGCATAAAGCACTTTGAGTGCTCAGGAAGAGTAGAAAAGCACTATATAAGAGCCAATCCGTTTACACCTTGGACTAACACAGCAGATGGTTAGAAAGAACATAAGTGGTGCCTTTCAACAACCACTGTCTGCCATCTACAATGCAGTCTTGAGATCTCTTACCAGACACCTCAACTCCCCTTTGGACTTTGTCAGGTGAAATTCAGTAGGTGACAGGTGACGGGTTGGGTAAGGTCTCATAGCAGTTTCACCCAAAACCTCTGGTTGTAATGGCCCACAACCTTTTTTAAATACCTGGAACTTTCTGCCTTTTGGATGAGAAAAACAAGTTATAAAAAACCTTAAAGAAGTCCAGCTGTCTTTGTCCAGCTCTTAAGACTATCACCCTCCCTTAGTTATGCTGCAATAGGTGTGGGTTCCTGGAGGATTCCCATGATGCATTGAGTGTTTCTTCTTCAATCTCCTGTCTCACTCACTATGTGTTAATAGACCTCTCAGCATTGAATCATGCCTGTTATTAATCTCTGGCTCTCTTCCACAGCATGTCTTTACCCTGTGTTCCTTCCCTCACCCCAACTGGTTGCGGCGGATGCCCCCTCTCCTTTTCCTGAGCCTGGTTCCACTGGTTCTTCCTGTTAAAGGGGAGGTTTTCCTCCCCACTGTCGTCAAAGTGCTTGGGGGTCATGTGAGTGTTGGGTTTTTCTTTGTATGTATTATTGTAGGGCAGGGGTCTCCAACTCCAGGCCTCGAGGGCCGGTGTCCTGCAGGTTTTAGATGTGTCCTTGATCCAACACAGCTGATTCAAATGGTTAAATTACGTCCTCAACTTGTGTTGAAGTTCTCCAAAGGCTGGTAATGAACTCAACATTTGATTCAGGTGTGTTGACCCAGGGTTATATCTAAAACCTGCAGGACCCCGACCTCGAGGCCTGGAGTTGGAGACCCCTGTTGTAGGGTCTGCCTTACAATATAAAGCGCCTTGAGGCGACTGTTGTTGTGATTTGGCGCTGTATAAATAAAATTGAATTGAACTGAATTGAATCATGATCTGGATGACTGAGAACTTCAACAGAAATATGTGAATTCATAAACTGTTTTGGAAAAAAGATTGGAAGTACAGCAGGGGAAAATTTCAAATAGGAGAGTCTGTAATTGACGTATTCATTTACTCCTAGCTAATTTTTGTCCTATTATCAGAAGTTTTGAGGGTTCTGCTCATTGTGTTAGCTGTTCCTAGACAGAGACCATGGATGTTGAGCCACTCTCCTAGTTTTGTATCAACGAGGAGATTTCCATGGAGTTACTAACCCAAAACCTGGCATATCTCTGCATGGTGTGTCCTTAAAGCTTTGAGGAAACTAAAAACTGAAAATGATTCCCTTGGGAAAAGGCTGAAGTTTGCCAAATTTCACTAGAACTGGATTGAAAATCATAAATGTGCTCATTGCTGTTGTAAGAGTACCTGACCTGTTGAAATTGTGTCCACTGTAACCCAAAGTTGAGGCTCTGTCATGGTTTGAAGATGCACTTAACTCTCTGAGGTCTAAGCCATTGTTGGTAGTAACCGTTACACTACACTAACCCTGTATCTTGGAGAAAAGCACCTGCTCACCTGACTACCACAGGACTCAGAGCCTCTAGTTGTTCTGCCCTGAGACTTTGGAAAGCACCACATCTCCGAACTACAAACTCTCTCTACCTTTAAATCATGTCTTAAAACCCATCTATTCAGAATTGCCTTCCCTTCATCATGACTTTGGTCTATTTTTTACCATGACTAGCTTTTGTAGTTGGTTTTTATTTTGTTGTACTAATGTGAGGTGACCTTGAGCCTCTTTAAAAGTGCCTATAAATTTGTATTATTATTAATAATAATAATAATAATAATAATAATAATAATAATAATAATAATAAAAGCAAAACAGACACTTTTTTCTGTGATTGTCAAGACTTAGGAGAACAATGAAAAAAACATCTACAATTCTGACTGTCTGTGGTTAACGTAAGGTAAGTAAGTCAGTGCTTAAAGAAATAAATATGGCTAAACATTATCACCATTATCATCTTAAGGCTGACACACACACACACACACACACACACACACACACACACACACACACACACACACACCTTTAAAATGTCCTATTTTTGTCTTTTTTGTTACACTGCATTTAAAAAACAGGAGGCATTATAGAGCAAATTATAGAGCAAGCTGTGGAATATGTAATCATTTCGCTGAACGCATACTCTTGATATCACAGATGATAGTGGCAAAGAAAAACAGATCACTCATGAAACAGATGACTTCTATGCTTTTGTGGGTTGTATCATACAGTAAATAAGAACAATGTGTTTTACCTGTGCAGGTAAGTCCTGTTAATGAAGCTGGTGAAGATAAAATTCCTTTAAATGGTTTTTGTAGATTGTTTTCTTCTTTCTCTTGCTCTTTAGAACTGTCTGTTGTTTGGATGGATTATTGGTTTTTACTCTGATACATCAGGCCACGCCCACACAGATTAACCCCCCTCCCCCTCCTTACAGCTGTCAACCTCAGAATGGGGGGAAAGGCTTACAGCTGTTTTGGATTTACCCATCGTGATGGGCTCCTGTGAGATTGGGGATTTGTTGTGTGTGTGGAATGCATCCTGGGAATAGTAGTTTCCCAGGATAACTGACTTTTTTAAAATCACAGAAAAGGTTATTTTCGAACACTGCACAAGAGCTTTTGTCTGTCAAGGGTTATGAAAAGTGTAACAGCATGTACTGTGCAAGCAAACAGAAAGCAAACCAAAGCCAGCAGAAATGCCCCTCAGAGTAGTTTCTTTTATTATGAAGGTGTACTACAAAGCAGGATATTCAGGTAACTTCAGGTTGACTCTGGGTTTTCTGTACTACAAATGTTGATTCATTTCTTGCCTTATCACCATGGTAACTTGTACTACAAACCTAACCTGCTCTGGGAGAGGTCAGGTAAAAGCACACTTATACAGTACTTTTAAATTAATGCTTATCTTCAGACACACACACACGGTTCACTGTTTTTTCTGGAGGTAACTCCTAATGGCTACCTAGAACTCAGTCTGTATGGTACACTTTTAACTTCCTTTCTAAAATAAGCCTTTATGCTGACAGTACAGTTACCAATCAGGTGATGCCGATACCAGCCTTTTCCTTGCCTGGCAGGAGGAAAACAGGAAGACCACGGTTAAACTTTACGGATGTAGTGAAGCAGCACATGCAGAAGGTTAATGTGATGGAAGAAGGTGCAAGTGATAAGGTGAAATAGAGGCAGTTAGACAGAGGCAACTGAAAGTGAACATTTCAAAGCTCTTTTCTGCACTTATTAACAACAGAGGGCAGAAGCGAGGGGGGAGACAGGACAAAAGACCTCCTGTTGAAGAGAGCCAGAGATTAATAACTGGTAATGATTTAATGCAGACGGTAGATTATTAGTAGTAAATTCATACATATTCATAAATTCAGCTGAAGTATATTATCAAAGCTGCAAGCAGCAGTGACAGTGAGAGTCCTTGCACACTCGCACATGTTCAAGCAAGCTGTGGCATGCTGTAAGTGAGGAATGCCATGTGCTCAAGCGGATGTTTTCAGCCCAGGATGCTAATTGGGTGTTCTGTAAATCAGCTGCATAACAACTCCTATCCCCATTAGGTGGCAATGAAGAATACTGGGTACCTATATGTCACGGTGTTAAATGTTATTAATGGGCCCACCAAGGAAAATATGATTTTCATAGAATAATAATTGTCACCTACTGCATATTCCCTGTTACCACTAGGTGGCGCCGTAAGTGTTGGGTTTATATGGCTCCAAGAGACTTGTTTGCATGTCTCATAACATTACATGACACCGCACAATATGAGACACACAGATGAAGCATAGCGTCAGAGCTGCTTCTGTAGAACATTTATAGATGGTGCTACAGAGCCAGTTTGCAACACTAATAAATAAGTCCCGTAAAAATTTAAAGCCTATTCACCTTGAAGGTGTGTGCCAAGTCTCATGGTTTTTAAAGCTTTCCAAGCCCCTGAAAAGTAAGTTTCTGTTTCACAGTGTGCTGTTGGGTGAAAACTCATAATTTTCACAACATCAGCAAGGTCTGAGGTGTATTCAGACTGCTTTTGAGGTGGATGCAGTTAACATGGGTGAAGAACTCTAAAACATTTTGGAAAACATAATTTAATCGTACAAACTGTTTCCCAAATTGTCTTTTCCATTGCTGCTGTTCAGCAATCCAGTCGTCCAACTTCAAGGACGAACCTGTTTGACGCGTAGGGGTGGCTGTAGCGCTGGAGGTAGAGCAGGTCACCTACTGATCAGAAGGTTGGTGGTTTGATCCCTGGTTTCTCCAGTCTGCATATCAAGTATCTTTGACATGCAGACATCCAAGTTGGTCTCCAATGCATCCATTGGAGCGTGAATGTAGTTAACGAAAGCTCTAAGTATAGAGCAAGTGCTTGTCAGAATGAGTGTGATTGGGTGAATGTTGTATAGAGTGCTTTGAGTACTCTGGGAGAGTAGATCAGTCCATTTACACTTGAAATGTTAATTTGGACCCAGATTTTAAATCAGATCAACTGTGTAATCTTGTTGTTTTTCATCTGTTTATCAGAGTCTGAGTTGTTGCTGTTGTCAGTTTGAATATTGAAATCACCTGAAATAATACCATCAAATTTTATTGCAATTTTGGAAAGAAATTCAACCATTTCCTCCAGGGAAGAAATGTCTCAGCTCCTGGGAATGATATAAACAGCAGGAGAATTCATTGCCAACCTTGGTGATGAATTGTTTTTTTTTTAAGGCTTTAAGACATAAGGGCCTGAATGAGGTTGAATTTTAAATCCTTCTTCTCACATACAAAGGTCTCAATGATTATTCCAATGAAGATATAATAGAACCATTTTATCCCAATAGAGCATTCTCAAAATGCAGTAATTGTGACACCTAGAGTTTCTAAAAGTAGACTGGAGGAAGATCTTCACTTATCAGGCCCCTCTCTTGTGGAACCAGTTCCCAGTTCTAGGCTGGGAGACTGACACTCTTGACTTTCATGCTTAAGTTTCCTTGTGATAAAGCTTATTGTTAGGGCTGATCCATGAATGATCCATTTTTTAAGCTTGTTAAGCTATTATATGCTCAGGTTTCTCAGCCTTATTTCATGCAATGAGCAAACATTTTAACTTCACTTCTTTTTTTTCTCTACAGTTGAATTTGCGTACCATTCATTTTCTTCATCAGTGTTCCATAGTTTGCATTTTGTTCTTGTTTTCTCTATGCTCTTCTTTTTTTCACTCCTGTGTATGCCCAGGACAGAAAAAATATTCAGCTTATTTTACATTATTTTACCCAGTATCATGGCAAAACATTGGGTCCGTTTATATACATGCAGAAGTTGCAGTAAATTGCATTACCAGCAGAGGGGGATATTTTATTTCATGAACATGAAAATAATCAGGAAAGTGTTTAAACAGACATTATTAGCAGATTTACATGTAAATACATATTAGCCACTTAGCTTAACTGTTTCTGGCGATTAAGGACACTTTCTTGCTCACTAGCAACTTCTCACTTTTATTATTATATTATCTCCCCTTGCTGGTACTACAACTTCTACATGCATATCCATTTCACACTTTGCCTCTCCAAACCATGAAAGGAACAAGTTGGACTGACGTGTGTAATCTATGCTTTGCTGTGATATTGGGTTTTGTAGCCAGGGTGTACCTCAAACATACGTTACATACATCCAACATTGAGCTATACATGTTAGCTCAATGTTAGCCTTAAGCATTAAGGCTTATCTTCTGCCAGATAGATGTTTATCTATTGCTCACCATTAGCCGTCTATTCCACTTCACATTGTGGAGAAATTGGCTGCAGTTGAGGTGGATGTGCAGAAGGGAGACCTTGCATCTAGTTCTCTGTAAATAGAAATTAACTATACTAGAGCTAAATGGCTAAAAAATATGCATCATATCCAGAACAATATCTTAGTTTTTACAGTTATTTGTCCTTAACAAAAAAATATCCAAACAGAGAAATGAAACAACTTTAGTTGTTTTATTTTGAACTGGCAAACACCAACATGTTGACAGACCAGAGCTGGAAAATCTGGGGCTCATTGTCTTTGGTTCTACCTGCTGAACAACACGTGACTGGTAATCCCAAGTTTAAAAAAAATAGCAATAAATACATTCAGAATAAGACAAAGATGAAAAAAGGTTTAACATAATGTGCTTTATTTTCAGTGATATTGTGCTTAGATTAAACTCAGGTTAAGCAGGTTAGATTTTCAGTGGAAGACTCCATGAAGCTACAACTTTGTAGTTTAGGATCAGTCAAATCTAAGAAGTCATGCTTCGTCTCGGCAAGTCAACAACAACTGGAAAAAGTGAGTACATTTCTTTTTAGGTTAACATGTACACTTGATAGAAAGTAATGAACCCAGCTTACAAGTATTCCAGGGTACAAATGATAAACTAATAGAAATAATTAAAGACATTGGGCATCCTCCCAACAATTGAAATTAAGGTTTTGTAGTGAGATTGCTTAATGCTGACTTATCCTGATTCATTTTGATATGCAGTCAAAACTAACTCACAGCAAAGGTCGTAGAAACAAAATGGGAAATCCTCACTACAGTGAGTAACTTATATGAACAACAGGTATGTGTTACCTGTACATTTAATTTTTTACTTCAAGCAATTTTCCATAATACTGACAAAAACTGAAGCTATTTTACAGAAGTGCACTGCATTCACAAAAATAAAAATAATACAGGTCTTCTGGAAATAACATCGAACCTCATACACAAAACACTTACATTCAGCTTGACTTCAGATTCCTCAGGATATCATTACCTGGGCATCCATAATAATAACCAGCATGACAAGGCTGAGGCACAAAACACTTTGGTGGATACAGTGCTCTTCTGTAGTTATGTGGTCATGTACTAATGCAGAAGACTAAAGTGATGGATGAGTCTGCACTTTTTCATTTGGAACCCAGAATACCGTACATTGAAAGTCATTCCACACATTTTCCAGATGATGGCTAATATCCCCTTATTTGAGAGCTACCACATTAACACAGAAACATTTTGTTGCACATTCTCTGCCGGCAAAAGGTTCCATACAAACTTTTCCAGTGAGAGTTTAGAGAGCTGATCAACACAGCTAAACAGCAGGTTCTTGAATATTGTGCTGTTGCTTCTCTGGAAGACTCCTTATTGCTAATTCAGAAACCAGCAGAGCCACATTCGCACACCATTTCGACGTCTTCACACAGTCAGTGTTTACACAGTCTTTGAATGTGGCCCTAATGTTTCTCGGTCATATACTGAGTTGTGCTGTCAGTCTCTGAGTCAAGTCCTGATTGGTCTTTCTTCTGCGTCAGACCAGAATATTTCTGTGAGATCATCCTCAACTTCTCTTTGTTAGAGTACTTTCTTTGTGATTTCACTTCCTCTGACATTTGATGCCTATCCTGTGATATCACTTTGTGTGATGATGAGGAACATGAATCGTTGTCTCTGTGTTTTAATTTGCTATAACCTGTGATGTTGATGCTGGTCGACAGGCTGTGCCTCCTGCAGGGCGGCAGTGGTGTGGATGAAAATGAGGAGAGGGACAGGTGGGAGGGGGTGAGGGAGGAAGAGGAGAGGAGGAGCAGGGCCTGGGAGCCTCCCGGTGCTTCCTTGTAGAGGCCGGAGGAGCTGCAAGAAGCTGTTAATGAATCCTGAAGGGGTCTATTTAGGGGGGGACTAGAGTAGCGCTGAGGAGGTGGGGGGCATCCATAACCCTCCTCCCCTGGTTTGTCGTCTCCTCTGTCCCTCCTCTGCTGTTCCTCTTCTCCTTTGTCCCCTCTCCAGCCCTGGTTGGTCCTGGCTCGAGCCGAGTGCCTTCTCTGCAGCGCAGGGGGTTTTGGGCGGCGCAGAGGTAAGGTGAAAGAGCTTAGCATATTCTTTGTGGTCCAGCAGGTGGAGGGGTGGGTGGGGCTAAAACTTTGGGGGAGGGAAAGTCTCTGCGAGGAAGAGGGAGGAGGAGCATCTGTTTGTTCCTGGTATATACTGAAGACTGCGTGTCCTCCTCCATCATTGCCCCAACCTTCCCCTGCTCCTTTACTGCTGCCAGGTTGCATGGTTAACAGCCCACCTCCCACCCCACTGTCTCCCACACCTTCTCCTCCCCCCTTTCTGTTTATCAGGGAGTCAGGATATGCCCTGGGTTTGGCTTCCAGGCTCTTTGATTGGATATAGTTAACAATGCTGTTGGGGGGATTGGCTGAGCAGCAGGAGGAAGTGTTGGGTTTCCGGAGGCTGTGGAGGTCAATAACAGTGGAATAAATGTCCCTCAGGTTGATGACTTTTGTCTTCTTGTCACGGTTTTCATGCAGAACAGCATTGGCACAGATGAAGAGGAAAATGCCAATCCCCATGATGAGTGGGCCAAAGACCTTCAGTCTATCAGAGTACAAATACCTGAAGAGACAATCAGAAAACAGACCAATCCTTAGGAGAGCTACTTAAACACCCTGAAGTACTTTTAGGACCATGCTGAGTTTTAGAAATTCCAAATAGACTGCTAAAGCTCACTAGTATCAACTTTAATCTCCACCAGCACAGTCAAGAAGCATTCATACAACAAGAAATTAGCTATTGATCTAACAAAATGAAATGTTTATGATGAATGAAATAGCCATTGGTGGCATGTGTGCAGTACTGATTGAGCAGGGATGAAAAACCTATCGAGGATGTTAAAGAAATGCATGAACATAACAGCAGACTATACACTATGTGGACATCTGCAGAAAACCCATTCCTTGAAGCTTATAGCACAGTTTCTGTGCTGAGGCAACCTTTATATTGGGGTATATTGGGGCGATCGTGGCTCAAGAGTTGGGAGTTCGCCTTGTAATCGGAAGGTTGCCGGTTCGAGCCCCGGCTTGGACAGTCTCGGTCGTTGTGTCCTTGGGCAAGACACTTCACCCGTTGCCTACTGGTGGTGGTCAGAGGGCCCGGTGGCGCCAGTGTCCGGCAGCCTCGCCTCTGTCAGTGCTCCCCAGGGTGGCTGTGGCTACAGTGTAGCTTGCCTTTGCCAGTGTGTGAATGGGTGGATGACTGGATGTGTAAAGCACTTTGGGGTCCTTAGGGACTAGTAAAGCGCTATATAAATACAGGCCATTTACCATTTATGAACTATGCCCCACAGCACTTGGCACTTGCATTACGTAACTTCATGTGGACTGCCACTCGGTGGCTGGGTGCTTGTGGTTCCTGAGCACTTCCACTTTGCAATAATGCCATTGATTGTGGAATATGTTGGAGGAAGGTATTGAAGGAATTTCCCCAACTGGCCTGTTGGAAATGTTTCATCTTCTTACAATACTATGCTTGAATCCAGTGAATTTCGGAAACAATGTCCCCTTTTTTCACAAAGAAGATTGCTGGGTGCTTGATTTTCAATACTTGTGGCATTGGGACTGACAACACCTGAATTTAAAGGTTTGGGGCCACATCTTCTCCATGTGCAACCACAATCTGCAAAGCAGTCATGAGGCAGTGAATTGTTCCATATTTACACAGGGCTTTAGAGTAGGAACTAAACTTCTTTCAAAGCAATTTCAATTTCCTACTAATTTCTAACTGATTGCAGTGACATGGTATGAATGTTACCCTGCTATCTCATCCACAATATGAAGAGATATTTCCCCTGCAAGTCCAGAACTTCCCAAAGGGCCTTTACAGCTGTTCTGGCAGCCTCGGCTAAAGCAGACAGGCTAGTTTGTTTACCTGTCCAGAAAGTCCTGTAGAAAACCTTGTGAAAGATGTCTGGTCGTCCCATTTATGGTTTCTGTCTGGTTAAAACCATCATCGCTTCCTCCATTATCCTGCACGTCATCTGATTGCAGTACACCTTCTCTCACTTCTCGCTGGAAACAGTCAGACAGATGTTCAACTTGACTTAAGATAAGAAACACTTCATGACAAAATGTGAAAAATGACTGCATTACAACAGTCAAAATATGAAAACCACCTTTGCCCAGTAAAATACACACAGTGTCAGTGGTGTAGTGTCTCACTTGGGCATCAGCAGGTGCAGTTGTTGGGGTGTCTGAGGAGACAGAAGCCATGGCGGTGCCCTCCTGTGGCTGAGAGCTGAAGAACAATCCATCACGAGGCCAATAGCCCAGAGCTGCCATGACCACACCCACAACCAGAACCAGAATGCCAAGTGCAGCCACGAGACCCGAGACTGAACACAACTTCAGCTTCCCCTTTACCACCACTACCTCACTCCTCCTAGGGTTTGGGAGGCGGGGACATTGGTTAATTGCGTCATCGTATCACTAACCCCCAGGTGTGTCGAAAAACACACGCAGCCAGGTTACATCACCTCTGAATGCGTGTCTGTTTGTGAGTGTGCATTACCTCTTCTTCTTCTTCTTCTTCTGTGCGTGTGGTTTATGTGGTCTGGATAGCGAGTCCTGTCGGCGTGCGTTGATTCTCAGCAATCCACCTGTTGCGATCATCACCACCCACCAATCAGATGGTGGCCCAGCAGGTTAAGCCCCGCTGACCTCTATCTCAGCTGGACTGTGTCACACCAAGTTCTTGTCAGAGAGACACAGAGTGTCAGATAAAGAGATGTGTTATGATATCACACTGTGTTGTTTGGAGGGACAGACATAAACTAGTTTAATAGCAGTTCTGTTCATCTGTGCACAATCGATACTGAAACTCAGCAAACAGTACAAAGTTTGGTATTCTTAAGTGAGTTTTCACCACTAATATTCTCATAGTGACAGACACGTGATGGATATTAAACCCATTTGCCTGTTCAATTTTTTATTTAAGAGTGCAGGAACTACACCTCCCAGCATGCACTACTGCTCCATAGCAGAACCTTTACACCGTGTGATTGACTCTCCTAATTCTGACTCCTACACCCAGCCATACTAATACTGAAGGCAAATACTGGCTGGTACATGTTACTGTCTAATAATGACTGATACAGGTCAGTATGAATGATACCTACTGATGAGTGCTATCAAATCAGTACTGTTCAACACCAATCAGTAACAAATCAAAACAATTTGTTCTTAATAAATGAATCTATTGTTGAAGGTAAAAATCATGAACACTGTTCTTTGTAATCACTACTACTGTGACATATGATCACTACTGCAGCAAATCAGTCACCACTTCAAAAATACAAATCAATAATCAATCAGCAAATATAACACTGATACATATGATTTAATATTCTGACTGATCTGATCACACTGCTCAAGCCTTAATGAATCACTGCTTGTTACTAATCAATAACAAAACACACACAAAAGGAGAACTCACACACAGCATAGCCCTACAGTATTGATCACTGGTGTTGAATATCAATTGAGCACTACCTGTCAGTACTGATCAGGGTTGGTTAGTTCACATAAATCAGTCATGAGAGCAAAACCGACACAGATAAGTACTGATCAGAAACACTGTGCAAACACTTAGATACACGTAAAATAAAGCGTAAGGTGTGTTTGTTCTCACAGACACCGCTGCTGTCGGCTCTGTTCTCCTGCGCTTCGTGCTGCTGCAGTCTCTAAATCTCTCCTTGTCTCATCGCCTCCTGCTATCGTCTCTCCGGCTCTTTTCTCTCTCTCCCTCTGCTCCGCCCTCTCTCTGTTTCTGCAGTGATGCTAAGAGTCGTTGAATCTCCTCCCCCAAAGAACGAAAGGCACAGTGAGAGTGAGCGAGAGAGCACCAGAGGAACGAGTTCCAGTGTGTCTCTCGCTCACTCTCTCTCCTGCTGCTGTAATTCAGTCCATAAGTCTTTCATGGCATGAAACCTGATTAAATATCATTAACGCCAATTATAATTGTATAATTTTATACAGTTATTACAATAACAACATATGTTGCTGTGTCTGGATGAATGCATGTGTTTATGTACTTTAAACAAAGATTTTAGCAAATTCTATCAAATCAGTACTTAAATTATTTGTTACAATAAATGATCCTTATGTGCTGATAATATTACACTACTAGAGTCTCATTGCTTCAGCACTAACCATGGTTTGTTTTCTGTTGGGTATTTTTTCAGTTTATGGTCATTGGTTCTTGATTAGAATCTGTCTCTGCTTCAGATGTTCTCTGTCAAGAGGAAATGACGTTCTTAAATTATACTACTTTTTAAAAAAGTAAAGGAACACTTTTTTCATCAGTTTTAGCACCTTTGGTGTTTGGCATCAACAGGTCCACTAGAGGGGCAACAAGTTTTCACTAGTTTTGCATTTGGCTAAGGCCAGTGTCACTACTGGTAACATGAGGCGATATGTGGACCCTACAAAGAACAACGAGGTGGAAGTTCATCCAACTCCTCCAGGGTGGCACATCAATACGTGCCATTGCCAGAAGACTTGCTGTGTCTCCTAGCACGCCTGACGCCTTAACGCCCACTCACATCCTGGGCCATTTGACCTCAGTAAATCACATGATAGGGTGGGGCTAGGTTTCACCCGAAGCCTTGGCTGATTGTGACCCGTTTTCACACCCTCTCTCGTGTGATTAGGTAGAGGATCACTAAGGGGTCCATGACCCTCTTGGGGACACTACCATATTGCTCTTAAAACTGAAGAAGCTTCTCGGATTAGAGGTGAAACGTCTTCAAAGAAACTCAAAGAAGTCCAGATGCTTTTCTTTCCCAGCTCCTTAGACTATGATGACCTGGATGACTGAGAACCTCCACAGACGCTTGTATGAGTATTTACTGATCTACTGAGAGTTTCCTAAACAACCATCTACAAGGTTGGCAGAGAATGGTCCAAAAAATAGAAAATTTCGATGTAGCATGCTTTGATGGGACTGTCGATGTGATTTGGCACTATGGAAATAAAATGGGTTATAATGCCCGTGAGATTTGCCACACTGCTTTTCCCCACTTTTGATGAGAAGGTCAGAAATTGGTTAAAAGTAAATCAGAGCTGCAGTCATATAATTAATGATACAATAAACCCAGTTATTCATATTTTATCATTTTTTGATGGATCTTGATCTTATTAACCTCTTCTTTCTTACACTATACATTGTATTTTTCTTTAGTTATGCGTATTTATGATAGTGTGTGCAGAGAGGCACACATCACACACACTGTCTATAACACATAAAAACATTGGCTGGTCTGAAGAGTCTTGATTCCTGCTGCGATATTGGTCGGGTCAGAATTTGGCATAAATATGAAAGCATGAACCACACACTTCGGGCACACTGGGCACAGTTTAAACATCACAGCCTACTTGGGTACCGTTGCTGACCATGCCCATCCCTCCAGCTGTCAGAAGATAATGCATCATATCACAAACCTCAAATCAATTCATGATCTCCATATTAACCAGATCTCAATCCAATAAAGCACCTTTGATATTTGGTATAATGGGAAAATTGTATCACACATGATCCTGAAGAAAGCCTAGTGGTTTCCTGTTCTTGCTGGATACAGGATTTAAGGAGCTCTACTCCTACAAAGTCAATCAGTGAAAGATGACGAAAATGCAACTTGCTGAAATATATATATGGGTTCTTCCTTGTGCAAATGAGAGATCACAGCACACAGACCAGATCAGAAGCTTTATTGGTCTCAACAAATACTGACAAACAGCAAAGAGAAGTTAGACAAAGGCCCTAATATCAGCCCACTGTTGGAAACATGAAAATACCCGCCTGGACCTGTTACAGTGAAAACCTGAGGAAAGCTGTTGTGTAAACTAGAATTTGCAAACTCAAAGTGTGCAACAGACCACTGCAGGCCAGGATATGCTGATCTGAGTTAAGGTCTACAGCTCAGCTCCTGCTGCGCCATCACAGAGGAGAAGAGGTCAGAGAGAAGCGAGACGAACTGAAGTACAAATCTATAGATCTATGGTTACTCTAAAATAAAACTCTATACAAACACGGTAGATAACAAAACAGACTGTAACACGAGAGAATAAAATTATAAATATAGACTTTGCAATTATTCCAAAGTTAAAAAATTTCTTCTGAAAATTCAGAGTTATTGAACAGTTATTTTATTGATTGTTTAAGAGACGCAGCCAATTACACATTTCCACAACCTGACAGATCCCAGCAGAGGTGGCAGGATGATGTTAAAAGTTAACAGGATTAGTAATGTAATGAGGAGAGAGCACATAGTACTGTGATCATGGTAGAAATCTGCTGACTGATGAGGCCTGAATGAAGACAATGGTTTTGTTCATCTCAGCATGGCGTTGCATCTCATCAAGACACTGCGAAGTCAAGAAGAAGTCTAATAAAGTTCACCCCAAAATCAAAAGGACATGGACCTTTGGTCTCTAGGGCTACGTGTGCACGCAGATGCAACTTACCCAGTTTTGGAGACCTATGCAAACATCTCCATGAATAATATCTGTTTAAGTAGTTTTGGGACTTTTGATGATGTATTTGATGTATTTTGTGTAATACTATTTTAGAATGTTCATTTTTCTCTTTTTTGAAATTCTAATGCCATTCTGTAATTAGGAGAGTTTTCTCATAACACTGTAATGATGTTTAAGATTTTCTAGGAATTACAGGTTTTGATTTTTACACACTCAGCACAATGATGAGACTCGTGTTAATTATGGAAACCTTTTCAGTAAACCGGACTTTTGTCACTGTGAGACCGAAATGCAGTTGTGAATGTTTCAAATAAATGTCTGAATTTTTCTTTTCTTCATGTGAGGAATAATTTCTGTCATGTTTTTAACTCTCTTTCGTGGAACCACTGCTTTACTAAAATCAATGCAACACTTTTTGTTCACAGAACCCTTTTCTTACAATACAAATCTGTTGATAACTTACGTTTGCATTAGAGGACAAATAAAAGGACTTGACTCTGAGTAGCGCAGTCTGTTTAATGTTCTGAAGGGGCCTTTTTTAATTTGACATGTGTGTTTTGATTTTTTTCCCTGATATCATAATATTACAAGTAAATATGATCAAATAAAGCAACTTGGATCAGATAACGGTGAAACTACTTCCCAGGACTGATTTACAGATAAAATAACAAAACGGAGAAATCTATCTCAAGATGTTTTGATGCAGATTTTTTTTTTTGAACATCTCAGACAATCGACTGAGCACAGCCATGTTTCCTGGCAGAACTGCCACTGCTGATCATACAAGTTGTAAGTCCCACTTAAAGCTTTGCCTCCAGTTTTTAGTTCACCTGAATAAAGCTGTGCCCCATCCAAAGGGCAGTTTCCCTAAGTGACGGTTGGTTGTTTTCACATGAAGTGTTAATGATGACAGTAACTGAATGTCGAAATGACGTCACAGGACCTGCCAACAGAAAGGTCACTGTAACGTCAAACAAATTCAGGTGACAACAGGATGGAAAACATGGCTCGTCCAGATCAGAGAATAAGGGGTAGATGCCATGGTAATGGGGTCTATCAGGTTTGGATTTGGTCAGTTACGAGCTGCAAATGTCAAGTATTGGTATGCTCAACATGTGATTGGCTCCTATCCTTAGCATGTGATCGGCTTCTGTCCTCAGCGTGTTTGAACATCAGGATGGAATTGTAGATCTTGAGGGCAGGGCCGAGTTTGATTGACATAATCCGGATGATGTCCCGCTGGGTGAGCAGGAGGAAGGCCCGTCCATCAATTTGCTAGAACAGAAGCAGGAACAGATCAGATCATTGCCACTGTCACGTCATTAGCTCTACACCACCAGATCATCTCACCTCGTCTCTGAACTGTTTGGCCTGTTCCTCACAGCCGGGGAGAGACTCTATGAAATCTGACACCTTAGAGGGAAAGAGCGAAAAAAATCCATTTGTCATACATACAGTCAGTAAAATGTGTGCAACGCAATGTACGTTAATACAAATAAATTGAGTGAGCACTCTTATTTACTATTAGTGAACTACATAGCTGCAGCATCTCTTTGCTCTCTGACCTGTTGGACGCTCCAGTGTTGGACAGTCTCAGCGTGGACTCCTGCGACACCTGGTAACAATTTGCGGTGTTGCTCCCAGCATAGTGACAGGTCGCGGCTGGGCTGTGCTGACATGGCTGAGAGGAAGACAGACTGGTGGAGGGCGGCCTGCAGACTGGATTCTAGAGGTCAGAAACACCAGTCAATGACAACCACACGGCAAAACCTCAACAACAAAAATGACAACACCTTAGTACCAAACAGCAGTGGCTTCATAAACAAACACAACCAATAACAGTGAGAACAATTTTAAACTCCCCAAATATAGAAGTTTCTATTCAGTGGTAAAAGCAACCAACAGGGGAGTGAACAGCAACATTGATTTACAATATGAAATGTTAATGTGGTGAGACGTCATCCACAAACACTGTTTTTCACAGCAGAAACCCCGCAGAGACCTGCCACATACCAAATATGAACTTATTTAATATGTGGAGAGTCAGCAGGTCTCACCACTAAACACTAAGATGGGCATCACGTGATCCTGATCAATCAGCCGATTGGTAATTGGAAAGACTCGGATGTCCTTTACAGGATTAAGCACACAGAGAACAACTAAAACAGCAGCTACCATGGTGAAATGTTTCCATAGAAACAGCCACCTTATCTGCCTGCTGTTTCCATGGAAACAGTGAAGAGAGCAATGTTGTTTCCAGAGTGTGGATGAGTTTATATGTCAGTGACCGCTTCCACCATCACAAACAGCAGCGTTGTAGTTTCACCTTTTTTATGCCACAAAACAGCTGGAACACATCCTGTGATGCTGCAGCTGCAGATATGTCACACCTCACTTTTATTTCTGAAACATATGTATCTGCTTTCTGTCTTATATGTAAGCTCCCATTCAAAAAGAGGGGCTGATGCATCTGAAGCTGTGTGCTAACTGACCCTGACCTGAAGAAGTTCAACACATAAAAATCAGGTATTATCAATGACAGATTGCATTTTATACAGGCTTAGGCTGATTTTAATCTAATTTCAGGCTCATTTTAAGCTTGATTATAATAATAATAATAATAATAATAATAATAATAATAATAATAATAATAATATGAGGCTAATTTTAGGGGTAGACCAACTGTGGGTGTAGGGAGAAATTGATAGGTTACACTGCAGAACATGTTAGAGTACTGCTACACTTTAAACTGCTTATGTCTGTAGTATGTTTCTGCATAAAGCAGTTCAAACATCAATATCTGTGTTTGTATTCAGTAGTTTAGCTGCTGTTGTCTCTCTGAAACCTGACGTCAGCGGTTTGGTGAATTCTGCAGTATATTGCAGAACAGTGAACAGTGAAGGAGCAACTCTCCACTTTAAACAGCCCACCACCACCCTCCCCTCTCTCCCAACTTAGTACCTGGGCTGAGGACTCTGAGATGAGGCTCCTCCTCTTCCTGTTTCACACGAAGGAATGTGGTTGGCTGGGGCATTTGGGTGGTTCTAGCCATAAAGTAGAATACAAGACAACCATTATGAGTGGAAAAAAACAAAGAAAAAAAAACAGCATTCTACTGTGAGTCCACTGTATTTTCACTCTACTGTGAGTCTATATTAAACTTAACTATTCAGAATCACTTGTGTATTTGAACAGGTTTTACTCACTGTGGGATCTCACCCTGTTCTCAAGACAGAACTTATTAAGCCAATTATTCTAAGTCATCTAAAGTGATGGAAACCTTCAATTCATCCATCCATCCATCCATTCGCTTCCGCTTATCCTTTTCAGGGTCGCGGGGGGCGCTGGAGCCTATCCCAGCTGTCATAGGGCGAGAGGCAGGGTACACCCTGGACAGGTCGCCAGTCTGTCGCAGGGCCAACACACAGGGACAGACAACCATTCACACTCACATTCACTCGCACATTCACACCTAGAGGCAATTTGGATTATCCAATTAACCTATCCCCACAAGCTGCATGTCTTTGGACGGTGGGAGGAAGCCGGAGTGCCCGGAGAGAACCCACGCAAACACGGGGAGAACATGCAAACTCCACACAGAAAGACCCCGGCCTGATGGTGGAATTGAACTCAGGACCTTCTTGCTGTGCGGAAGGTTCAATTCAATTCAGTCTTATTTATACAGCGCCAAATCACAACAAGAGTCACCTCAAGGTGTTTTATACTCTAAGGTAGACCCTACAATAATACATACAGAGAAAAACCCAACAATCATATGAGCCAATATGAGCAAGCACTTTGGTGACAGTGGGAAGGAAAAACTCCCTTTTGACAGGAAGAAACCTCCAGCAGAACCAGGCTCAGGGAGGGGCGGCCATAAGCCGCGACCTGTTGGGGTGAGGGGAGGATGACAGGACAAAAGCCATGCTGTGGAAGCTTGAAACTTAAATTACAAGTATGATTCGATGCAGAGAGGTCTATTAACACATAGTAAGTGAGAAAGGTCACTGAAGAAGAAACACCCAGTGCATCATGGGAATCACCCTACACCTATTGCAGCATAACTAAGGGAGGATACAGGGTCACCTGGTCCAGCCCTAACTATATGCTTTAGCAAAAAGGAAAGTTTTAAGCCTAATCTTAAAAGTAGAGATAGTGTCTGTCTCCTGAATCCAAACTGGAAGCTAGTTCCACAGAAGAGGAGCCTGAAAACTGAAGGCTCTGCCTCCCATTCTACTTTTAAATACTCTAGGAACAGCAAATAAGCCTGCAGTCTGTAAGCTAAGAGCTCTAATGGGGTGATATGGTACTACAAGGTCATTAAGATAAGATGGGGCCTGATTATTTAAGACCTTGTATGTGAGGAGCAGGATTTTGAATTCTGGATTTAACAGGGAGCCAATGAAGGAAAGCCAATACAGGAGAAATCTGCTCTCTCTTTCTAGTCCCTGTCAGGACTCTTGCTGCAGCATTTTGGATTAGCTGAAGGCTTTTCAGGGAGTTTTAAAGACATCCTGATAATAACGAATAACAGCAGTCCAGCCTTACTGTTTGAATGTGGTCAAGTGTGTTTTTAGGTTATATAATCTATCTTATATAACATCTACTCAACTATCACCCACACACACTGCAAAATATGAACTTTATTCTGAAAATGAGAAAGTTCCTGAAGAAATTTTATTATGCCAGCGCATCATCAGTAGCCAACAGGAGCTGAGGATTCCTTTCTGGAGGTTGGAAGAAGTATTGGCAGCATAATGTGGGTACTTTGAAACAACCCAAATAAAGCCAGCTAAAAAGAGGTGACTCAGGCTTGAAATGTCAAAATTATTTTAAAAGGCCAAAGTATTTACAGCCATCTTGTTTACACAGCAATAACCATAAATCAAGTCAATGAGGCAGCCATAGGGCAATAATTTGTAGAGAAAAAAATATCATGAACTTTCATGAACCCTGATAATTAACTGTAATATTGTTGAGCTTTTATTTTGAAAGTCAAGTATTACTTGTTGAAATAATTATATGTATGCTGTAATTATATGTATGCTAAAATAATTAGAAAGCTGAATTTGTGTTTCAGTGTGAAAGAGGCAACTATAAAAGTTATTTTATTATATATTGAACTTTATTTTGAAAGGTCAACACATTTAAACACTTGCTGTTTGTAAAGTAGTACTCATAAAAGAAGCAGTATGGCATCTTTAGAATGGTGGCAGTTATTAATGTGCAGAGGTAGCACCGCAGAGAGAACACCATGTGACAATTTATTTGCAATGCCAGATGTAGATGTGATAAAAACACAGCGTACGAAGCCACCTAATCCTAAATTTGCTCAGTGAATTCAGAGATGACCTGGAATTTCCAGCTAAAAGGAGACATGGAATTCCAGCATAAACAAAGCTTCTTCAAACGTTTCCATTTTTGGTGTTTTTTACTATAGCCTTTGTGGCCAAAATGTTACTGTTAAAGAGGCTGATGTGAAGTACTTAAAGAAAGAAAGGACAAACCAGGGTGGAGACAGGAACCTATCCTGCAAGTAATCAGGCCTTGGTGGACATCAGGCATGGGATGTGTGAACAGCAGCACATTTTTCCTTTTGATGTTTGGAATTGATTCGACAGATTGAAGGTGCCGTTTGGTTTTGTTAATAAATTCTATAACGTATAGCAAAAATTGTCATAATTTCAGGACCATGGGCAGTGCACACCATTTTCAAAGTCAAAGTCAATTTTATTTATATAGCACATTTAAAATAACTGTTGACCAAAGTGCTGAACATTTCAAATAATCAAAAGAGATAAAAGCATAGGAAGACATGACAACATTTTAAAAAGAAGCATAAAATTGATCTTGCAGGACTGTACCAGTTCAAAAGATCAGAAAGGTATGAGGATGCTAACCTGTGCAATACCTTAAAAACAAATAATAAATCTTAAAATCAATTCGAAAACTAACTGGCAGCCAGTGTAAGGATCCTAGTATGGGGGATGTGTGGTCTCACTTGCGTGTGCCAGTTAGTAACCCTGAAGCCTGAAGCCTTTTGGACCAGCTGAAGTTAGCTAACTGATGACAGACTAACACCTGAGTAAAGACTATTACAAAAGTTGAATAGCTCTCTCAAAGTCTCTGGAACAGAGGAATGGCTTCACTTTTGTTAGTAGCCGGAGATGAAAGAAACTGGTTTTGATTACAGCATTGATCTGTTTATCAACCATTGATAAACAGTTAGAGTTCTTAATGATATTCTTGTAATTACTGATACTGGACGCTCTATGGTCCCTGTTTTATTGGACCTCTCTTGATATGGTGGACCATAACATCTTATTATTAAGACTTGAGCACACTGTGATACCCACAGAGGCACTGCCCTTGACTGGTTTAAATCATACCTCGCTGACAGGTCCTTTTTGGTTAACTTGGGCACCTTCTCTTCCTCTGCACTGGCCTGTTGCAGTGTGCCTCAAGGATCAGTTTTAGGCCCTATTCTTTTTCATTGTATTTGCTCCCTTTAGGCGCAATCTTTGAAAATACAATATTAGAGCAGGGCGATATGGCCAAAAATATTTGAAAATTTGCGATAACAATATAACTGACGATATAATTGATGCGAGACAAAATACAACTCCACAACTTTACTAGCGCAAAAAACCCCATCCATTTATCATCCATTTATTTTAACTTAAACAAGCAGCTGTTATTTATATGTATTAAAGCTATCTAAAAATTTAACAGTGCAAATGCAAATTCCTTGCTGAAAGTTTAACCAAAAGGCATTTCCAGTAGAAATGGGCTGACATATCCTCAGCATAACCATGTATAATATCCACTGAAGATAAAAAGAGGTGCTTTGCAACATTAAACTGCTTTGTGCCAAATAAAAAAGTCAAATATGTATTTTTCGGGCCATAAGGTGCACGGGATTATAAGACACATTAAGCAAAACAGTCAGATAAATCAAACTTTATTCAACTCATTCTTCCCATGTTGTTGCAGTATATTAATGACTAACCTCGTATTGTGGATGGATTATCTCAGTTGTTCTCCTGACTGAAGTTTGCTCCGTTTACAGCATCCTGCCATGCGATTGCATTTGTCTCTAACCATCAGGAACCCTCACGTTAACTTTTATCGAGGGGAAAAGTGTTAGCTTAAATCCTCCAGCTTCACTGTTTATGTTATGCCAACATAGCTGTGTCACTAGCGATCACGTAGCACATCATTATATACCAGCTAGCCCAACTTCAGTAATCCTACAAACGTCACTGCTGTTTAATTTTCTGTCTTCATTTATGTTGGAAGTGATAGCAGAGCTGTACGTTTGAATGCTTTCAGAAATCTCTCAGTCAGAACATGCTACATCATGCTTAGGTAGCTAGCGAAACTAGCGAGCCAACATTCGCTAGCTTCCTGCTAACTTCTAACTCCGTTAAATGTAATAAATTCTGTTTTCATGGATGCCTGGATGTTATACTTCATAGTTACACCTGGTAAAGCAGCAATGCTGATCATTTTATTAAAGATGTTCCACATGAGGACCTGGAGAAGCTTATTCACGCTTTTGTGACCTCCAGGTTGGATTATTGCAATTCCCTGTACTTCAGTCTTCCCTCCTCCTTAGACTGCAAACAGTCCAAAATGCGGCAGCCCGCCTCCTGACTGGTACCAGGAAATTCTGCTCTATTACTCCTGTTCTAGCTGGCTTGCACTGGCTGCCCATTAAGTACCGTATTCAATTTAAAATATTACTGCTCATGTCCAAAACCATTAATAAATTAGTGCCGAGTTATCTTAGTGAACTTCTTAAGCCACATAATCCTGCTAGAACACTTAGATCTGCTACTCAACTACTTCTGACACAACCTAGATCTCGGCTGAAGTCTTGGGGTGACCGTGCGTTTGCTGTGGCTGCCCCGGTACCGTGGAATAACCTCCCCCTCGCTATCCGCGCCTCTGATTCTATTGCACTATTTAAATCACGACTAAAGACCCACTTATTCAATCTTGCCTTTCCTTCTAGTTAACATTTCACTTATGATTTCACATTATGTACTTTTATGCTTATTTTAATTCTTTGTTTGATATGTATCTGCTGCTTCTCCTATGTATCTGTGACAGTGATCTGCTTGCATACCTAGTACTTGCTTTGGTCCTACTTCTATTTACCTTTCTTTTATTCTCTATGTTTACTTGTTAAGCACCTTGGTATACCCTTGGTTTATAATTCGTGTCAAAAATCACTCCTAGGTTCCTTGCAAAAGGTTTTCTTTTTTTCTATAAATTTCTAAAGGGCCAAAGTCGTAGTGGTCACAGGGACCAAACGCAATGACCTCTGTTTTTTGTTCATTTAAATTAAGAGAGTTTAAAGCCATCCATGCCTTAACATCTTTCAAACAATCTAATAAAACCTTTAGAGGACACACAGATTTAGATTTCAGTGGCAGGTAAATCTGTGAGTCGTCTGCATAACAATGACATGATTTTTTTTTTTTTTTAATTGAGCCCATTGGGAGCATATAAATCGAAAAAAGGACTGGGCCAAGAATGGACCCCTGCGGAACCCCACAAGAAAGTGAGGTTTCTACACTCATGAGCTGCACTACATTTTTTATTTGCGGGCCTACACAAATTCAGCTGCATGCATTATGACAATATATAATATATAGATCACAAATGTACACACGCACAACTCCCTCATGAAATCTCTCAAATTCACTTTTTTCACTAGATTACAAGGTTCTTGTGAGATTGGGCATGTCCAACTTAAACTTTTGTAAATCACCCATAAAACTACTCACACCAGTGCTATTTGGGGAATGTACTCACATGCTATTTCGCCTCATTTAGGTAATCTGGCTCTTTGTATCAATCATAAGACTGGGATTATTCTTTCTATGTCTGCAACCCTGCTAGGGTCCACTCAGGTTAGAGTGACAAAAATTTCATTATCACATAGTGAGCATCAGAGTCCGTGCGGATGTCTGTGTGCCTCCCTGATTTTGTGAGTGCACAGACTCATCTGCGGAAAATTTTAAAAGCCAGATAAAGAGACAGCTGGAAATAGGGGCTGAATAGTCTAATAAACCTGATTTATAATTGTGTGGCTCGATGCGATTCCATTAGCACAGTTAATGATGAGAATAAGAAATCTGAAAAATAATATATAGTGTGTCTCAGTGCGATTCATAGTTTTCAGTCACGTGACCAACTTGCTACTCTGGTGGGCAAAACATTATTCCATCATGATAGCCAATCGCGGACCATACTGCAGGACAGATGTGCGAGGAAAAACAAAGATGTGAAGAGAAACTGTGTCAAAACTATAATAACTACAATAAATCTGACGAATAATAAACAGTGCGCCTCAATGCTACTGCACTGGCAAATTCAATAGTTATAAACCTGACAAATAGTTGTGTGCATCAGTTATATCACACACACAATTATTGGCACACTCAATAATAATAATAATAATAATAACAAATCTGATGAGCCTTGCCACACACAGAAGGTGACAGAGTGCGACAGGCAGTAGGAGATAGAGATATGTCTGAGTAATGTCCCTGATTATGGGCTAATTTTAGGGCCACTTCTCTTACAAACACTTAACAGGCAAACAGAATCTTGCCTCATCTGCTCACTCTCACCTGTCTGTCAGCCTTCTTCTCTTGCCAAGAGGAACCAGCAGCTCCTCGTCTCTGGGTTCTGCCTTCTGAAAGCTCGTGCTGTTTAACACAGAGAGAAACAGATACCATGTAAACACCACTTGTTTTTCAGAATTATTTGCAGGACAAAATAATGACCAGCTGTTGTTCTTCTGGAATAATAGAAATAACAGAGATCCTCTTACTGTAGACGTCATTTCCCATTCTATGTTTGTTTACATGCTTGGAGAAGCTCTATTCTCAGATTTAACAGTACAAGATCCACAACAAAAGCATTTTCTCCACCAGTCTACAGTTACCTGTCTGACTGGTTGTCATGCTGGCGCACGGTGACAGGTATGAGGGTTATGACTCGTTCTCCGCCCAGCCTATCAGGAAGCACCATCTCCTTACGCATGTTAATGTCAGAATATGGACAGCCAAAGGCACTAGGTGACAGAGTTAGACAAACATTTAACAAAAGAGAAACACAAACACCAAGAAATTACAACCAAGCAAACACGAATCACCAACAACAGAAACAACGCAGCAAAACAAGTCAGCAAGCACAAGCATTACAGAAATATGACTCCTCTGTATTTAGTCATAGGCAGGTACGCAGTATTTTGAACAAGCTGGAGGCGTGACAGAACTGGCTAAGTCCAACAAAAAGTGTGTGACAGTAATCCAACTGACACGTGTATTACTGTCACAGTAGCTGCTGGGTCTAAAACCCAACATTTCAGTCTTCTTCTCATTCAAATGTAAACAGTTCAAGGCTATCTGAGCTTTAATTTTCAGCAAGACATTCAATAAGAGGTGTAATTTAGATCCTTCTCCTTAAAGGCTTTCTAAAAATGGATCCCAAAGGAAGGAAATAAAGTGAGAAAAGCAGTGGGTCTAAAATGTATCAATGAAAAAAGTACAGAAATGTATTGCACATATCAGACGAGGCTTCCAAACATAAAGACTGTGAGGCATTAGGAACGGAGTCAATGGTCTTACGTGGGTTATGACAGTCAGATGAAATAATTCTCGATAAAGTCTTTAAGCAGTGCAGTGTTACAGATGGTCTTTTAAGATTTGAACTGACACCTGGAACTTGTCCTTCTTTGACCTGTGTTCAGCTCTGCGACACTCCCGTTTAATCGTACGAGTTCTATCGTTATCTATCAAATTTTGGGTCAGGGATCTGTGGGGCGGGTGAGAAAGGTACTTGTGATTTCTTTGTGTAACAGGTATCTGTGGTTTGTCAGACCGGTTTCTGTCACACTTAAAAGGGTAAATGTCCCTGCGATGGTTGTATGAGGTATTGTATATGTATATGTAAGGGAATTAACTGTAGTGTTTTGTATGAGACAGGTACCTGTGGTGTCCAGTGTATTTGGCTCCTTTGATGTGTCCGACTCCTCTGCAGCCTGCAGTAGGACATACTCCCTGAGAGGGGGAGGGCAGGTGGGACAAACCTGTCTCACACACATGATAACAATGAGTGAATCTGTCCTGCTATAACTTTCCTTCTGAACTGTAACACTGTCTGACCTGTCTGTCTGACTAGTCTGTCTCTCTCTGACCTGTATGTCTGACCTGGGGGGGGTTCCAGTGGATGTCCAGTGCGCTGACACCAGCCAACAGGATGCAGGTCGCAGAGGTCGCTGTCACACCACACATCGAACTGTGTCGACCACCCATCGTAATGAATCTGTAGACACACACCTCGTTGAATACTTCCTGGCATCAAACGTGCACACTTGACTATTGAGGTATCTCATGTCACGTCATGGGCGTGAGAGGTGCTTGGATGTGTGCTAGGGAAAAATGTGTACTCCCTGACTGGCTGCCAGTGGTTCTGGGAGGTTGCTGGCTACTTCTGGGTGAAATTGGGTACAAAGGAAGTGCTGCAGCAAAAACCTAATAGCGATTGCTCTTGGTGTTAGCAAATTGCCAGTTTGCCTGCATCTTGATGCATAAACTTTTCTGGACGGTCATCTGTAGTTTTTCATGCAAATATTAACTGCTAGCCAAGCAATAGTACAACTTGAAAAAATGCAACACAAACTGAAAATGGAGAAGATAAAATCTGTGTTTTAACAGGGGGTTATATGACTGCTTTATAAGCCTGGTTCACTTGAATTTAGCAACTGTTTTCACAGTAATTCAACCTCCAGCAACCACTTACAACAAGTCAAGGAATACTTATTTTTCTCATGACTGGTTGTTGTCAGACATTCTGGTCTGGTCTCTGTGACTGGAGCCTTATTCACTAGGTCCTATATTCTGACCTATATTCTGTCACATGTCCAAAATGGTAGACAAGTTAACGATTATCACTACATCACACACACAGATACACATTACCTTCACCCTGTAGTCCTCTGTGTCTGTTACTGTGGCAACGCGTATTAGCATAGGGTTTCTCCTGTCAACTGCCTCAAGCTTATGGTTCACCTGGAAACCATGTGGCGCTCTCTGTTGGACAAAAGTACAGGGAAAGCTCTAAGTTACCAGAAACAGCTTCCTGATTGGCTTCATGTTTGCATGAGCCTCCTCAATCCTCACCAGAGTAAAGGCTGAAATAGGAGCAGCAGTAGAACCGGTCTCCTGAAGGTATTCCTCCCAAACAAAGTTTTCAGGGTTGGGGTGACCTGCAAAATAAAGTACTACAGAGTTTTACAGAGGAATACTATATGGAAAATTATTGTGTGTTTAAATTACTGTATAGGGTGTGTCGTCAATTAGCAGCTGGTTCATTTGTGCTTTGTCCTTCTCCCAAATGCTCTTCCAGTATTGCTCAGTCTCCAACCTTGGCGATGCTGTTCTCATGTTGTTCCCCTGCCACTGAGAGTACACCTTGGATGGTTCTGCCTCCGATAGTTGGTCAACCTCGCTCCGTGCTACCTTGATCTTGGCCCCTAGTCTCCTTCTCCACCGAGGGTACTGCTTTTTTTGGCTATTCAAATGGTAACTTAGCATCTCACTGATCACTGTTACCAGAGTGTAGATCAGCTGGTTGGTCTCAGTAATGGTCGCGGTAGGTATTGTCCGTAGTGCTGCATTCACATCACCTAGTAGATCTTCAGAGGGTTCCGAGGGTACTTCACATAATCTTGGTAACAGGCTACGGAGTGTCCAGGTTTCAAGCTTCACCGTGATCCTATCTTTCAGGTCAGTTCCTCCTGAACTCACCGCTTCCTTCCTCCATTACACTTGGGGCTTAGTACCCAATCTCAGGTACCCGACCTGGCGTCCAGGCTCCTCCTTGCCGTAGCATTTGTGTTGCACCTCGTCAATCCCTAGCTGTCAGAGCTGTTCCTTCTTTCGAATTTTGGAACACTGAGCTACTAGTTGTTTCGCCATCAGTCTGGATGCTGGGTATCGATGTGTGAGTGTGTTTGTTATTTGCCTGTCATTCTATGGTAATGTAAGTTTGTAAGCATAGAGTTCAGAAGGACTGCATACCCTGTGGCGCAGTAAGAGGTCGTCCCTGTTCTTCACACCAGCCCACCGGATGGATGTATGGACTGCTACTGTCACACCTGGTGGATCAGTACAACCATCAATCCATATACCCGGTTTAAAACACGTTAAATAATAAATATCAAGTGAAACAGCGCCAACACTACAACCTAAAAATACTGAAAACAGAAAAAGTCTGTCGTCCTTCTGTCTCACCAGTAATCATATGTGTCATCCCAGTTGTCAAAGTGAACAAGGAAGCAGTCATCGATGACATCAGCAACAGAGGCGACACAGACAAGTCCAGGATTCTTTCTGTCGACTGCCTCCAATTTCATCCCCACCCTGAACCCACATCCCTAAAAGACAGGCAGGGGATAGACAGATACGTGGGTCAGACTGACAAGAGTGCAACAGGTGAACAGAAAGGTTCGACAGACAGACTGTATACTGACTCCAGTGCAACACGTGAACAGGGCTGCTGGTGCAGACTGAGAGTCTGTGGACTGAAGGTACTGCTGCCAGTCAAACTCTGTCTCACTGTGACCTGCAGACAAACAGACAGGTGTGGTAACCCATGCCATGTAGTTACCTCTGAAGGGACTGGTCCACTTGTTTTTTACCTTTAGGTGGATGAAGCTTGTGGTTGTGCTCTTTACACCAGCCTGCCGGTCTAATATTGGGTGAATCTGCATTTACCCAGAAGTCATAACACTCTGAGTACCCATCAATATGAAGGCGTAGCCGACAGCCAATCGCCTGATAGAGACAGGAGGGCAATGAGACTAGATCCAAGCAGGAATGCGTATGTGGATGTGAGTGACAATTTTACCTCTGCAATGGTCACCACACAAAACATGGAGGGGTGCATTGGGTCAATGCCTTCCAACTTCATCCCAACTTTAAAACCAGTTTTTCTACTAGGAAAGGTCTGGGACTGAGAGTCAGGTAAAAGAGACAGAAACAGGTCAGAGAGAGTCAGGCAGAGATCAGACAGATGTTTTCTTTTTTTTACTTTTAAATACTTTAAAGATAGTTAAAGTATTTGCACAACAATTCAGACAGCATAACAAACTTGCTAACCATTATTTAAAGATAACAATTGTTCTTTAACATTTTGTGTTTGAGTTCCAGCAGTGATGCAGATTGCAGTGCAAAATCACACTGGGTTTTCAGCAGGAAATGCATCTTCCAGTTTTTATTTTCCCTATTTTTGGAACCCTATCTATACCTGAAAGACTAATACCCAAATCTATTATTTATAATTCTAATTTTAGATTTATATGTTAAAGAGGAAAATGTTCATGTGAGTGCAGTGAGACTGTGGATTTGAACAAATCAAACACCTTGGAACTGTTAAGTCTATAAAAAGGCTAAAAGGTTGAGTGTGTTTTTGTAGCTAGAGGGTGGTGGGGCATTCGGTGGATCTTTGAGACAAAGACAAAAAAGGTTGTCACTTAAAGTATTGGCTGGGGATTGGCAGCACAGTGGTGCAGTGGTTAACAGTGTTGCCTCACAGCAAGAAGGTCTTCAGTTCACCTCCATCACCTGGGCTGGGCCACGTGCAACCAATTTGGTCGCACATGCGACCTAATCTGTCAATCGTGCAACAAAAGAAAATCCTAGGTCACACTAGTGCGACCAGCCATTCGAAGAAAAAAAAGTGTGTCTCTGTGTGGTCAACAACAGACACACATTATGCTGATATCGTGGTCTAAACCAATCAGAGATAGTCAAGGGCAGGACTCTGATTGGCCGTGGTCCAGATATTCCTGTAGGCCTACACGTGTGTGCGTTTGAAAGAGTAGGCAGATAGAGAGAGTTGAGCAGCCGAGGCCCAATAGAAGTGGATGTAGCTGTGGGTAATAAGAAAAGATGAAAAGAACAATTGATAACGTTTTCGTTAAGTTAAACCCTGATCCGTTCGAAATTCATAGCCAGTGCTCTGACACGGAGCCATCAACCTCTCAGGTTATGTCGAGCACTGGAGACAGCATCAGCTAACGAGCCACATACCATCGACTCCGAAGAGAGCCAGTTTCCCTGGCTGAGATACAGTAAAGCTGACAACATGATGCACTGTATTTACTGTGGTGATTGTGGAAAGACCATGGCCGGCAATACTGCATTTGTGACTGGTGCTAATACGTTTCAAATTGAAATGCTGAAAAAGCACGGTGTATCCAGACAACACATTATACGCCGCGATAAATGCACTGCAGGCAGCAGCAAACAGGTCGTCAGAGGAGACCGAGATAATGATTACGTTTAACATTGCCTACGATACTCCCAAAGAAGAAGTTCCGTTCACTAAGTTCAAGTCTGAAATACGTTCAAGCCCTTTTTCTTCACAAGAAAAAGGGCTTGAACATAAACCCCACATACAGAAGTGATGTGGTGTATGCCCAGTTTATAGATAAGATATCGAGCTGTTCAGATATTCAGAGGTTAGGTTTGAAGACTGAGACACTTTGAGGCGCTTCTAATTTAGATTTTCTTTTTATTTAACATATTTTGAGATGTTATAAGTTTAAATTTCAGCTCAGTGAAGCACTTTAAGCACAAGCACTTTTTCAGTAACGTGTTTCTCTTGTAGAACTGTGCTCCAAATAAAGAACTTTGTGCTGACAAGACTGTTAGTAAATCCTTTACACATCAATATCGTCTGTATGGACAGCAATGTTAAAAAAAAAGTGAACATGTAAAACTGCAGTGTTTAGCAATGCAGTTGAAAAATTTGGGTGCTCCTAATAAAAAACGTTAGGCGCACCAGTGCAGCAGTGTGTTTTCCCTGGCTTCCTCCCACAGCCTCTCTCTCTGTGTTAGCCCTGCGACAGACCTGGGTGTACCCTGCTTCTTGCCCTATGTTAGCTGGGATAGGTTCCAGGCTCTCCCTGATGAGGAAAAGAAGAAGAAAAAGGACGGATGGATTTTCTGGTGATTGTTTTTTTTATTTTGAATTTTCAGTTGCGTTCAGGTATTCTAGCAATTATCAGCTGGTCTCTCATGCTGTGTATTAGGAATTACAACACGGTTAACTTAATTTGCAAGTTTTCTTATTGACAGTTTCAGTTTGTTCAGTCAAAGGTTCAACAGTTGACTACAGTAATACTTGGATTTTCTATGATTTGAATTTGGATCCGTGGAAATTCTAGATTATTGCAGAATTCTTTGCATTTTTCATGTATTAGTATTAATAGATCCAGTTTTCTGTCAATGCTTTTTGAGAGACTGACTTCTGTTTCAGCAGTCTGTAGGTTCTTGGTGTATGTTTACAGCTCCCGCTTCAATTGTTTTAGATGTTTTGGCTCTGTAATGTTATTTTATCTGTTTTAGTAGCAGCCAATAAAATCCTCTCGGTCTGTTAAATTCCCCACTGTGCTATTTAATTTGTCAGTGTTCTCTAATTGTTTTTACGTGTAGTATTGCCTGAGTTAATGGAATGAAGTTGACGCTGTTGTTGCTGCTGTCCCAAAAACAGCACATTCTCCCTCCTCTTTGCTCTGGCTTCCTCTCACAGTCTAAAGACATGTACATTAGCTTTATTAGTGATTCTAAATTGGCAATGGACAGGAGGCAGAGAGTGAGGTAGATAGTTACCTCGGTAAAGACTGTGAGCGGAGCAGCTTCAGCCTTCTGCTCAGTTAGGTACTGCTGCCAGGACCAGGACCGCCTCTTCACATTCACTGAGGATCACAGATAATCACATCACTGCTCCAATTACTCTGTTTCATTTCTGCTTCAGTAACAGCTGTGACATACCTGCTGAAGTCACTGAAGGCCAAAAGCAGGCAACCTCGCAAAAATAAATGTGTGTGTATATATATATATATATA
>NW_005187599.1:459861-470650 GCF_000239375.1 Pundamilia nyererei
TATATAGATAAAGTCACGCCACAGCATCTCAATTGGATTTAGGTCAGGATAGGCCACTCGTTTTGTTTTTCTTAAGCTATTCAGAGGTGGACTTGCTGGTACGTTTTGGTTCATTTGTGCTGCAGTACCCAACAGCGTCTAAGCTTCAGGTCATGAACAGATGTCCCAACATTCTCCTTTATGTTGTTTTGATAGACAGCAGAAGTCACTGTTTCATTTACCACAGCGAGTCTTTCAGGTCCTGAGGCCGGAATCATTTTTCCACACACGGCCATGTAAGTTTGGAATTTTTTCCCCTTGAAAATGAACACTTTCATTAAAGAAACTGCATTTTGTGTTTACTTTTGTTATTTTTGTCTAAAAGTACATCTGTTTGATGATCTGAAACATTTAAGTGTGACAAACATACAAAAATCCCAAAGGGGGCAAACACTTTTTCATACCACCATGTATATTTATATATATGTATATAGAGAAATAACACCTACATTTAGATACTGCATTTTGTTTCCTTGTGTTATTTTTGTCTAATATTTAAATCTATTTGATGAGCATTTAAGTGTGACAAACACTTTTTCACACCACTGCATACACGTGTGTCTGCACACACACAGACACACACACGACCAATACAAGGTTGTGTGGCTCTGTAAACATGACAATGTTTAACATCCTATATATGGCAATGAGGCATTTTCTTTAAGGGCAACACACACTGACAGTGACTCTTCTAATGTTTAATGTTAAGTTGAATGCTTTCTCAATAGCTCAATAACATATTAATGAAAATGCCAAGATTTTAATTAATAAGTTATTAGTGCAAAAGTCAAACGTTATTATAAAGATAAACTGTAATCCATTTTTATAAGAACTGTTAATTACTTATTAATTAAAAGCTAAACTTTTAACAGTCTAAGAAGCTATGGCACCCTGCATATGCTCATCAATACAGTTTTTGTTTACTACTAGCACCTTTTGAGCAGTTTTTGTCAGGCCTACATCGATACAAAAACATGGATACAAACTCTAGTGAATATTAATTTAAATATGGGCGACATACATTAAATGTACATATGGACATATATAAATACATAAGCTACACATATATTCATCATCTTACTATAATACGATATACCACAATCGTGTACCAAGCTGTTATATATCACAAATGCCTGCACAAATATGTAAAACAGTTTGCAGACATTCACAAATTGTTACACCTTGCAGACTGAAAGGGATCTGGGTCCTAGCAGGTGAACTGTCAGTTTAAACAATAGGAAAAGATTATGTACATCAAAACAAATGAAAGTGGACACAAACAACAGTGAATATCTGGAACAGAATTGTAAAAAACCCTGAAAGAAATGTTCTCATTGGTTAGGAATAAGTAGGTCTGATGATGATTAAGTTTCAGGATAAGAAGTGATCTTGCTACACAGCAAAGAGTGTGAAAGCTTTTCTTTAGATAAGACTCACATCTGTGACATCAACTGGAAAGTGAAAAAAGATCCATGAAAACAAAGCTGATCTGCTAACAACTTGTTAATAAAGTTGGAACCATCTTGATGAACAATATTAATAATAATAATAATAATAATAATAATAATAATAATAATAATAATAATATTCTACACAATCTGAAAATGTGACATTCAAGAAAGTAATCTAACTTGTTTGAGTTGTGTTTCATGAACCCAGAACATTCAATTGTTAACATCTGTGCTTTTTTATCTACTGCAGAGTAAAAAAAAAAGGCTGAATTGGGATCCTTCAAGTGTAGTAAGTCGACAGGTTTTGCAGGAGTTGTAAAATAAACATTTAGCATCTGACTAAAATGCAATCTTAACTCTAACAATGGTGGATTTTACAGAAAGAGTTTACCCAGGTGAGTCAGGAGCTGAGTGTGTTACCTTGAGCGCTGCTGATTTTGCTCTTCATCTCGTGTCTTCTTCTTTGGTTCCTATCTGCTCAAACAGAAAAACAAACAGAAGTAAAGTTTGAACTGATGTTGTTCAGTTAAAGTTCTAGCAGTTTATTATCTGAACCAGTCAGGTAATCAATGAATAAATCATTCAGTACATACTTAATAATCCAAGTGGGTGCAGCAAAAATCACACCAAGAACACAACACATAATCCTCAACGAGATGAAAAGGAGTGACAGCAACACATCTGCAAAAATTACTATTCGTTAATGATCTATTAAGGTAAGGACAACTGCTCTCCAAAATAAACAATAAAATATGATGTCTCCAGTTTGTGAAGACCACCTAAATGTTTCACAGTACCACTTTACTCTGTTACCCAGTGTTTCTGCTTCAGCCTCAGTCACATAAAAAGAGCTATGTCATAAGTCATGGGTCACCTATTCTAATCAGAGACGTTATCAAACGATGATAAAATTGTTATTAAATATCTATAAAGAACATAAAAATCTAACTAAAAATGTGATGCAAGTGCAAAAGGGACGAGAATTAAAGCTGCAGAAAACATTGTTGAAACAGTGTCAATAAGGAGCAAACAGCAGTCAAAATCTAAATAACAACTTTGGAATGTTCTTCAAGAAGCCTAAAATACTATTCCTGAAGACTTACTAAAGAAAGCTGCCTAAGACAGTTCAAGCTGTGTTGAAACATAAAGATGAAAAGCTCATAGAAAAGTATAAACTCTGTGTTTGCCTTATACACTGTATTTCCATTTATGTTTGCACATCTGAATAAATTGCTGCACCTTTTCCCCCATTTCCCCAGCAAAATATAAAGTAAATAGGTGTGGTTCACGACTTTTGCACAGTACTGTATGAAGTAAAACAAAATATATCTTGCATCCAAAAAAACTAAAATCATTAATATTTATAAATGTTAATCCATTTGCACTGTCAAGTGCAAGTGGATTAAATGTATGAACTTTTTCATAGTCACGTTAGAATTTCAGTTTCAGCAAATAAAAAGTGAAAGATTTAAGATTAGAATAGTCTTTTAAAGGAGCACAGAGACAAACATGTGATCTAAACTCCAAACTCACACAACAGCTATAACATCAACTACAAAAACCTCAACATCAACACCAGCATTTTGACTCTAAATCAACTAAATCACCAATGAGCTAATTGTCAATGATTTTTGACAAAAACATTGTGACTACACTTGTCATCATCTTTATCATGGCAGGAAGCAACGCCATTAAAACACACAGGAAGTCAACACACATTCACCTTCAAAATAAAATCCTACATGTATTTGGGGGCAACTGCATCACCTCTGACAAAATGAAACCCATCAGATTCTCAAAAACATTTGTGGCTGTCAGAAATATAAATGTAACAGATAATATATTGAAGATATTAATTAATCTTATATAATAACTATAAGATATTAATTATTTTTCATCTAAGGGAGTATTTTCATTTATACATCAGTTTGAAATGGTTAAAGTACTGAAACACTGAGTGAGTAAATATAACTGAGTGAGCATACTCGGTTATATTTATTCTTAATATACAGAGTAAAACAATCTCTCTGTAGCTGCTGTACCTTTGATTAAATTGTTATATGTGACTCAGTTAGCTTATAACACATTTTGTTTAAAATGTACAAAGTAAAGTTAAAGTTATGAAAGCACTCGAGGTCTACTTCTCCTGTTCTATAAATCTACACAGATCTCGTTAGGTTTACTGATAATTATTGTTTGGATCTCAAAATGTAGCTCAAAAAACTTTAGGAGTTTATTTTGATAGAATATTTTTGTTTTCAATTCTGCCTTTTATTTTTAAGAAAAGCATGATTTAAAAAATAAAGTCTAATTACGTCCCCCTGTCGAGTTTTTCCAACTCTCTATTGCGGTTTCTGGACTTTTATTGCAAAAATGACGACTGTAAAGATTTTGTTCTGCAGCAAAAGCTCTTATTATGAAGGCGCGATCGGAAGCGCGCCAAATGAGTGTGTCCCGACAGCTTCTTTCAGGAAACAAACAGCGGAATGAGGCGGCGGTCCGCGTCTCTCCCCGTCGCCCTGAGCTCCCCTGTGAACGGCAGCAACAGCAACAAATAGGCAGCTAAAGTAGCTACAGGGCCAGACAGAGAGGGACGAGGCGAACCGACCCAAGTACCGGAGCGCAGTATGAGACTTACCAACCGCGATGAGCCGTCTCAATCTGCTGACACACGAAACAACACGGAAACGCCGAGAAACGGAGCCTCTGCGCATGCTCGTGTAGGAGTGAGAGAGCGAGCGAAAGAGAGAGAGAGGTCAATATTCAGTAACTGATCCCGTTTGTGGCACAAACACTCCCACCCATTGTACTGCTCAGTAGTCAGAACGCCTATTACAAATATTTAAAGAAATAAAAACTTTGATGTAATTTGCAGGACTTTATTATTTGGAGCCTTTCCTTTCCTTACTTAGTTCTTTACGTTTAGTAAAAATAACAAATACATTTTTAAAAAGCGTGCTTCCCCAGTGGGAAATTACTCCAGTACAGGCAAAAGCCCTGCATTCCGAACTTCAGCAAATGTACATTTCATCCAAAACGGATTTTTAGTTTTTCCTTTTGTTTGATGGCTTACCACACACCAATGGACCAAAAGAATGACACTATTTTGACATAGGTTTGATCTTAAGGATCTACTAGTTTGTGTTTGTGCGTGACATTGCAGCACAAACATGTATTTGCAAGATAGACTGGAATAAATAATGACGCATCAAACATTACATAGGCTGCAGTGAATTTCTGTTGATGCAGGCTATTGAGCTTTGAGGTTCCCAGTCAAACTTAGTTTTGAAGCACATGTTAAAAGCACTTTTACTCTTGTATTTTTCAAAAAAAAAAAGATACCATACCCAAAATATTAACTCTCAAAAAAATAAAAGAAACAATCATAGGACATTTTGCAGATTTCAAATAAACAACAACAAACACTGTTTGTAATACCGGTAATACCGGTATAATGCTGGGCAACGATAAGAAAATGAAATATCGCAATAGAATATGGGGAAAACGCGCATGTGCAGTGTCTTTGTTTTCATATGCACATGGCGGAAAAAGCATGGCGGCGACGGAGAATGAGAAGGGCGAAAGCAGATTGTTGAATGAAACAGATGAACCAGAACTGGTTTGTAAAAATGCTTCAGTGGTGTGGAACTGGTTTAGCTTTCGACCGTCAGATACACAACAAAGCACTATTTTTGGTAGCGCATGCTAGCATGCATGTAAGAGGTGTAGTGCTATTAATTTATGCTTAAACACTGATCACATTGATCATACAAGTGATGTAGTGCATCCAAAGTGACAGTTTGAGTACATTAGAGAGCTATTATTAGAAGATCAAATATTAGAAAGATTTCATAAATGGATCAGAAAGCCAGCTGTGAATAGTTTCATTTCCATCTGTCTCAGCATCATTGTTATGGATGAGTCTTGGGGGTCCAAGCCCATTACTGTGGTTACTCTGCCCCATCAGCTGAATTCTACCGATACACTTCTACAGCTTAAATTAAGTCCAGACTTATAGTTTAAAGTTCCAAACCTGCTCTGACATTAACATCTGCACAGGTTTAGTTTTCCATGGACAAACTGGCCCAATACTTTTGTCTGCTTAGAGAACTACCAAGGGGTCTTTTTGACCCCTGTGGCGTTTTAACTACATGTATTGTCTGGGCTGGCATCACCGGAAGAACTCTCAAATGGTTTGCATCACACTTATCTGATGGATATTTCGCAATTCATATCTCCTTATGTGTGCCACAAGTACATGGAGTCCTCCAGGGCTCAATCCTTGGACTAATTCTGTTTTCATTTTACATGTTACCACTGGGTCATCTACTTCACAGCTTCAAAGTTACCTTCTTCCATCGCTATGCGGATGATACACAGCTGTAACTTGTCTTTCTATTACAGCCACTCCTTACACAATCCTTCTGTTCAGCCCTTACAGCTTCTGTAAAGAGGTCAGTCATTACATCAGCTGGCATTGTCATATGCTCTGCTAAGAACCATGGTATTAGTTTATTAATAACATATAAAGCTCAACCTGGTCTGGCTCTGTGCAGCCTGTAGAACAGAGCTATTGTCTGATTATTTGATCAGGGTCTCTTAACTGTTCCAAGCTTTTATTTTAAATACAGAGGCGACCTGGCTTTTTGAGATTAAAGTGTTAAACTTTGGAACAGCCTTCCTCCGTCTATTAGGTTGACTGAATGAGTTTATTTTAACCCACAGCTGAAAAAAAATTTGTAGGTTAACTTTTCCTTAGTCTTTTTCCCATTATAAGACCACATGTCTCTGAATGTTAAAATACAGTACATTTATCTTTAATGTGCAGTTTTATTAAAAATGTGAAGCATTTAGTACTTTTTGTTTTAAAAGAGGTGAGTACTCACAATTTGGTATTGAGGCTGCTATAACACGAGCCAAAGCAAGCTAGATTGATAAGGGATTGATAGATAAATATTTTGTTAGATAGAAGATAAATAGTTTTTGCAGGGCTGAATGGGTCACGGGTGGATCGTTGAGCACGGGAGTGTTTGACCAAATGGACGGAGAACCAGCTGGGTTGCTGACGTTGTAGAGCGCTGTGGGAACTGTAGCTGAACTGAGCAGAGAGCTCAATCTGTGGAGTACTAATAGACAGAAAACCCCCAACAATCAGATGATCACTCCCAAGAGCGGGCGTTTGGTGGTGGTGGGAAAAAAAGTACGCTTTGTTTAGTTTTTACTTGTAATTAGAAAACACACCTGGGGCCTCCCTCCCTGTTCTGCTGGGGTGGGCACATTGAGATGTGTAGTCTCGGGTCGTCAGTACTTTTGGGGGCTGCAGATGACGGGGATCTCCTTGATTCTCTGTCTGCCTCTGGCTCTTGGGGGGCTGCTTTGTGACCAAGACACATACAAGGCACGCTTTTACATTCCTTACCTTTACATTTGTTGTGCCAGTCTGGTTCATATGTTCTAGTGCCAACCTCATTAGACCCTTCGTTAAACTCCTCATATTTTTCTACTTTGCTTCTTTGATGTGTCATCTCACTCTCTTTCCTGCTCTCTCCCTGTGGGGTTGCCTTCTCTCTCTCCCACCTAGAATAATGTGTGAATTAATAAACGGTTGTCAGATGGTGAATGCCAGAGCCACATTGTTGTTTTGTGTTTTTTGAGTTTGTGTTCTCCACAACAAGTTCCTACATGGTACTTTTAGCTCCTTCTTTATTTTCCCAAGGGGCTGCCACAGTGGCTAGTTCTACACATTTGATTTGACCAAGACCACCACTAAAAATACACAAGCTTGTGACCCTCTGAGATTGGGTTTGTGTCTTCTCCCGATCTCAAACCAGGGATGTTTTGCATATAAGGTGAATGTGTTAACCTCTACACTACGGAGGAAAAAATGTTTCAGTATAAGCATATGATTAAGAAACAAAGGGTTTTGTCCATGAAATTGGTTGAGAGCTTTTAATTTGAAATAAACACATTAAACATTGAGTTTGTGTAACCAGGCACACGTTGCATAAATTACCCCCCTTTAAAGTCAACGACGTAATTCAACAACAACAACAACAATTCAACAGAGGTCCAGATAGCTGATTCCTGCAGTGTCATATTAGTAATGAGAGATCACCTGAGTGCAGTTGATGTTTGTCAAATGATTTTAGTATGAAAACACGTGTATGTGAGGTCCAGTCTCTGGTTCATCAGTATTCCTGCCACAATTGTAACATGGTGACAAAAGAACATCCCAAGCATCACAGAGAACGAATCAATGAAAACAGATGGCTACAAAAGATTTCCAACTGACTGGACATCCCACAGAGTTCAGGTAAATCCATCATTAAAAAATGGAAGCACTGGGGTACTTGTCTGAATCTGCCTAGAGCCGGCCATCCTCATATACTGAGTGAGAAGAGTAAGAAAAAGATTGGTGAGGTAGGGCCACCAACACAGCTATGACCACTCGGAAGGAGTTAAAAGCTTCAGGGGTTCCAGTGGGACTGGTTATACATATATAAGTATTATTTATTTCATTATTATTGTATTATTGTATCATTGTTATAAGGAGAAATGTTTTGTTATTCTAAGAAATTACCTCTGTTTCTGTATTGTTTACAGCTCAGACCTTAATTCATCAGATTCCTCGTTGCCTCAGTGTAAAGGCCTCAAACCCAATAACATTTAAATGTGGACTCGGGTCAAGTTCTTTGCAAAATCCCATGGAAGTGAGGTTTATATTTGCTGCACACAACTGCAGTGGCTCACTTCTCTTGTACTGGCAACAGCAATAAACACAGCTTAATGATGGAGTTTAAAAGCCTCAGCAAGGTGCAGCTTCTGAGGATCTTCTCTAACAGACTGATTCAGCCCCACTGTCACAAGGACAGACACAGAAAATCTCTCATATCTCATCCACTGACTCTCTACAATGCAGTACATCTGTCTAGCAGAGTGTAATGTTCTTTTCTTTTGCACCCTTGGAAAAATGGACATGTCATATGATATTTCTTACTACATTTAGTAAGCTATTACTTCTTGTTTACCAAATAAGATGTCTCTCTTTATATATGTAAGGATTGCTGCAATAACAGGAATGACTGAAAACCAGTTTCAACCAGTCATAAGAAAGTAATCAATTATAAGGGTAATTCTAGTAACCCTGTAGGCACAGATGGCTTGTTATTATTATTTAGCTGGCATTAGAAAACCGTGTAGACCCTCTGGTGAAAGATTATAGCATAAAAGTACCCTGCAGGTTGCCCTGTACTAATTCACTAGCTGACCGTGTTTTCTTTTAATAAAGACTTTTCTATTCTGTGATAAGTTAGTCAGCCCAGGACAGCTGACTGTGTCTCTTATAACAAAGAAAAATCAACATATTTACTCTGATACCGGTACTATAAAGTTGTGATACCATCATAATAGTCCGAGTTGGCGTCCAGCAGCTGGTCTAAACTGGGAAGCTCCAGCCCGCCCATATTCCTATGCTCTTACCAAGCACACGTACAGGCCCCTCCTATCGCCTCTTCTCATGTCTCCACGCAGAGAGGATCGGGAAGCATACTGATCCGAGGTGAGTCTCTTTTTTCCTGTTTTTGCTCTCGATGCCTGATGGTGATAGGGAACGGTGTGATTATTGATAGAAAATGTACTGGTTGTTAAAGATAGTCAGCCTAATATAAGACAGATCCAGTCTGAGGAACAGTTCCACTTCAGTTCCAGAGCCACTTGAAATTTAGAAATATTGAAATAGATAGAAAGTAGAACTCTGGTGAGTGTTTTGGACTCCGGGCCTATTTATATTATTATTATCATCAAAGCTATGACAGAAGTCATAATCGAAACTGAGTTGAAACTGAGAACAAATGACAGCAAACTGCACTAGCTTGTACTCAACCCATCGAAGTCCATATTTTTCATCACTCTGCACGCGGAGTAATCAGGTCAAATTGTCTTATGACCCGAGTGAAAACACTTAGTTCTTGATGCTGTGATTGGCCAGCAGCATCCATTTCCTCTGTCCTAATGGTGGACACACAACAGTTTTAGCTGTAGCACCCCACCCTGTTGTCCCTCGAGAACCAAAACCATTAGCCCAAGGTACCCCTGACACACAATGAAGGCCCCTCAACCCCATCACACACACACACACACACACACACACACACACACACACACACACACACACACACACACACAGATCAATATATGGAAAGAGGCTGACTTCCTTCTTCCTTTCTTCATACACTTCATAAATATATAATGTGAGCTCAGCTTCATTCCACCAGCAGCCACAAACTCTGATATCATATAAATACAGATATAACATATATAACTGTCTTATGTTATATATGTCTTATAATTAACTAAAATAAACTTATTGAACTATAAAATGTGTGTTGTTACAAATTCTGTTACATACAGAGAAAATACAGTCACAGGTCTTTTTGTCAAGTATACTTGTTCAGCTGTTCTTAAGTGCAAATAACTAAACAATCAATCACGTGGCAGTAGCTCGATGCATTTAGTCACAAAGTCGTGAAAAACCTGCAGAAATGAAAACCTAAGGATCAAAATGAGGAAGAAAAGGTTGGTTGTCGGTGCAGGATATACTGATTTGAGAATTTCAGATACATCTGATCTGCTATAGGATTTTTTTCACACAATCTCTAGGGTTAATGGGGACAACATGCCAAACCTTAAAGCAGACTGGTTACAGCAGCAGAAGGCCACATCTGTCAGCCATAACACGAGCTCACCAAAATCAAATATCAGAAGATTGGAGAAATGTTGCCTGGATGAGTGTTGATTTCCGCTGGGACATTCAGATGATATGATAAGAATCTGGTGAAAACACATGAAAGCACTGATCCGTCCTGCCTTGTATCAACAGCTGAGGCTGGTGATTGTGGCGTCCTGTTATGGGCGATATTTTCAGAGCACACTTGATGTTGAACCGAGTATGATTTAAATGTCCCACCATGTTATTACTTTCTTCAAGTAATGAGTAAAGTAAGGGATTACTATTGCAAAAAAGTAATTTGATTACTGTTACTTTCCCATAGGCGTTACTGCGTTACTAAACTGTGATTTTATTTGTCATGTTGTCTCATGATCAATGTTCCCTCTAAGCTGCGCACGTGCGCAATTGCGCACTGCTGGCACGTCTCTGCGCACAGAAAATCTGCGTTGTGCACAAAAAAAAAATCTAACCTGAATTGAAATTAAAATAAATACTTTAACAATTCTGTTTTGCAGTCAGTAAGTGACTGGATGCTCCCGTATGGGATTAGAACGATGCCACTTTATCCCAT
>NW_005187599.1:472598-474374 GCF_000239375.1 Pundamilia nyererei
GATCACCCCGAGTGACATGACCTCTGCGGTACCGGGCAAAACTCCGACTGCCCCACTTCTGCTAAACAGGTGAAAATAGACTCAGAGCAACAGGACTTAGTGCTGCTAAAAGTTTGATTTTATTTATTTTTTTTCTGTTTTACTTGCATCTATTTGAAAGAGTGAGTGTAAACACAAAAGAATATTTTATTGTATAGCTGGAATATACAGAAAATTCAGTGTTAAATGTTAAACAAATGTCTTCAAGTCAGAGACTGCTGCATATAATTACATTTTTGCTTGATGCAATGTACATAAAGTTGAAAGATTAAAACTAATAGAACAATTTTTAAGAAGCAACTTTTTCATTTGATTCAATTCAAAAAATAGAATTGGGCTGAAAGGTCTGTTGCTTTATTACGTATTCAGGTTGTGTATCATGTTTTTATGAAGTAACTAAGTAATAAAGCAATTAATTACTTTTAAAGATAAGTAATCCATAAAGTAACAAGATTACTTTCTTGGAGAAGTAATCTGTAATTAGTAACTAATTACTATGTTCAAATGGTCACAGCCTATCTGAGTATTGTTTCCATCCATTTATGTGGCGTTCTTCTGATCACTGCTTTTCAGCAGGACAACATACCAGAATCACAAAGCTGAAAATATCTCAAACTGGGTTTTGGAACATGTCAATAAATTCTGTTGGCAGCGTGGGAAAGTTGGAGCGATAAAGCTTTGATAGGTTTTTTACAAGATAATACTTTACTTATGTCATATTTTGAAATTCTAATAGTCGTAAAATAAAAAATTATCTCTGTCTGGCTGGCACTTTTTTTTTTACAAGATGTTGTCTTCGTCTACCACCTCTAACTCCACCACCTCTGACCCCAAACATGTTGCCCTGGAGACCTACTGGAGGGAAGTACACAGCATTGAGGAAGAGAAGGATGGGGAAGAAGAAGAGGAGGAAGATGAGAGAAAGAGTATGGATGGTATGTCAAACTGACAGCTGAGTCAGATGTCATCTTACTGTTCGGATCCTACGTGATTTGTTCCTTTTAGAGGTGGAGCTTGAGGAGGCGTGGCTGACAGATGCGGGGTTGGCTTCCCTGGTGACGGGCTTGCCATTGGCAGATGAGGTGCCACCGCCAGCTGAGGTGCTGCTGTCCACTTTGACACATCAACAAGCAACCACTGTGAGGAAGAGGCTGGATAACTATAACGAGACACTGAAGAAGAGAAACAGACAGCCAATCAGAGATGTCCGGGATATCTTCACTGAGGTGGGACACAAACATAGAAATGCATTTTATATTAAATGCAAAACAAATGTGCAACACAGATGTAGACATATTTTATGAAATTGTATAGTCGACCATACGTTTTAGAATGTCACAGCAATTTAGATTATAGTCATTGTAAGAAGCTGTGTGTCTTAAAATAATTCCTGGGAAATGTTGGGGCAATAGAAAAAGGCTGTGATCTGCATTTTTTCCCCAACTTTTTGTTCCAGCCTGACGACCCAGCAGACAGATGTGTGTACCCCCACTCCCATCATGCTGAACCACCACCAAGTCGATACCACACCACCACCAAGACCATTCGCCGAAATACTTCCAGAGGTGCGTGTCTGCTCACCTATAAGTGATTCCTGTGGTCCTTTGCAGAGGTTGGTTCTTTATATATCTTTATTTATGCTAGATGCCACCCAGGGCATAGCAGATGATTTATGGTTTTATGGTCCTTAAAACCTCTGATAGACACTGCACTGTTGTGTGTGGGTTTGGTTTATTT
>NW_005187599.1:477036-478114 GCF_000239375.1 Pundamilia nyererei
AAACATTCAGCTTTGATATTAATGAGTTTTTTGGGTTCAATGAGAACATGGTTGTTGTTCAATAATAAAATTATTCCTCAAAAATACAACTTGCCTAATAATTCTGCACTCCCTGTATAAAAGAAGTTCCATAGTAAGTGGGACTCTACATCCATGCTTGCCACCAGGCAGTTGAAACTTTCATTCAACTTTCATTGGATCAGGTGACTGAAGCATCCCTTAGTTATGCTGCTATTGCCACGGGCTTCAGGGGGACCTTCTATGATGCAGTGAACATTTTGTTTTTGTGTTCTGTTGTGCTTACATTTCACTTTTGCATGTCATTAACTTTTGTCTTCTCTCCCATAGCATGTGTTCTGTCCTCATCTTTCAATGCTCTCCTCTTCCTCACACGCCGGTCGGTCGGTCACAGCAGATGTCTGTCGCTAAGCCTGGTTGTTCTTGTTAAAAAGGAATCTTCCTTCTCACCATCTCTTCATCATCCTCCAGATGGCTGTTGTGTCAATGCACTATATAAATAACTTTAGCTGTGTGATTTGAACAGATCTGAAAAAAATTTTAAATGATTTGCAATTTGCTAGTTTTATTTGCTTTTGACATCCGAGCATCCCAGTGTTTTTGGAAACAGGATTCTATTTCTGCAAGAGATTTTGTTTGTTTTTTCTCTGTACCTGCTGAGAGCTTTATGCTTTGTGTCTTTTACAGTACGACCAACTCTACCCGTGTTGGCTGTTGAAGATCAACTACCAGAGCACCCCTCACCCCCCTCAAACACAGACTCTCTGCATCACGCAAACTCTCCAGGAAACAAATGCTCTCCGACACATGTCATCGACACAAATGTTCTGACACACGCACATTCTCCAACACACACTGACTCTCACAAATATACCTCTTCCCCTCCTCACACACACTCACCCCCCGTCAGTCAATTGATGCAACCTGACTGGGTGCTGCGGGACTCTCCATACTCAGAAGGTGTGGCTGAGCACAAAAGGGGCAAGGCTTGTTGGGACTGTTTACGTTTCCATAGAGACAACAACAGTGAGCTGCAGGTGAGTTTGACCTGCTGCATGCT
>NW_005187599.1:478303-480426 GCF_000239375.1 Pundamilia nyererei
GCGTGCAGTTTGCATCTATCCCTCCCTCTCAGGGTCTTAGCTGTGCAGGCGACCTGTCGTCACGTGACCTCACACAGCTGTGTTTCATCTCGCACATTGAGCTCACAACCTTCCTGATGACTCTGGGCATCCACACCAAACGCACACGTCCTCCACGCTGCAGGAACCGGGGTGCGTTTCTTTTTTACATAATGATCTGCATTCAGCTTCACAGCAAAGACTTTATAGCATTAGGATATTAGAAAGCTATAGCGAGTGATGTTAACACTCTTACTGATTAACTTAAGTTTCGCCAATGTAATTATGCATTTTTAACATAAACACAAAAAATAATGTGGAACTAAAAACGGTATCTAACCAAAAAAACAAGATCCAGATCCACATAACAAAGAACATCTCTTCAAACCATTTTTCCTGGATTTCCAAATAGTTGTTATTTTTACAGTAGATGGTGCGTCATCATTTGTCTTACACCATGGCTCCTTATTGTTTGCAGACAATTTTCAGAGTGGATACAGCAACATTACATTTCCAGTGTAATCAGTGAGAGAGGCAGACATGAAACCGATGTGGAAGTGGAGTGCATCTACTCCACAAGCATAAAAATAGATAAGTTTACTACTATTTTTATGTTTTTCACGTAAGGTGTATGTATGTATTTTGCCCACAGAAAAGGGTCATAAAGTCCCCTTACCCCCAACCAGTCACAGCAGATGACCGTCCTCCGTGAGCCTGGTTCTGCTGGAGGTTTCTTCCTGTTAAAATGGGGTTTTTCCTTCCCACTGCCACCAAAGTAGTTGCTCAGAGGGGTCCACTGACTGGGTTTTCCGTGTGTTCTCTGTATTATTGTAGGATCTTTATCTAACAATATAAAGTTCCTTGAGGCAACAGATGTTGTTGTTTGGCCCTATATAAATAAAATTAAAATATTTGTGTTTTATTTTTTATTTAAATGACAGCAACAGTCATAATTCTTTGTGATGTATACACTATCAGTCGAAAGTTTGGACAGACTTCCTCATTTAATGGTTTTTCTTTAGTTTCATGACTATTTACATTTTAAATTCTCACTGAAGGCATCAAAACTATGAATGAACACATACGGAATTATGTAGTAAACAAAAAAGTGTGAAATGACTCAAAACGTGTTTTATAGTCTCGATTCTTCATAATAGCCACCGTTTGCTTTGATTACTGCTTTGCACATCCTTGGCATTGTCTCGATGAGATTCATGAGGTCATCACCTGAAATGGTTTCCAACAGTCTTGAAGGAGTTCCCAGAGATGCTGACTGTGGAGGCCCAGCCATCTGGCACAGCACTCTGTTGCTCTCTGTCTTGGTCAAATAGCCCTTACACAGCCTGGAGGTGTGTTTGTGGTCATTGTCCTGTTAAAAGATAAATGATTGTCCAACTAACCGGATCGGATTGCCCAAACAAATCTCTTCTGCTTGTTGCTTTTCCTTAGTAGTGGTTTCTTCTACTTTGAGGAATCTATAATATAAGATATATTTAGAGTTATTTATCATTTTTTCTTTGCTGTATAACCCCATATATCTTTCTTCATATATATCTACAATGTAGAAAGTAGTAAAAATAGATAAAACATTGAATGAGAAGGCATGTCCAAACTTTTGACTGGTAGTGTATTGTCATAGGTTTTTCTTGAAGAAGTGAATTTACCAAACTTAAACTTTTCTCTCCCTTTTTTTAAGATTTAGAGCTTACATCTTAATGCTTGCTGCTTGAAGCAGTATTGCTGTTCCTGTAGTATAAATGTAAAAGAAATGTCGTGTTAATTTTCATGTAATCTATAAATTACTGATCGTCCAACTTTATGTACTGAAATTGCCATCTGGGAGTTTCTAGAACTTGCCACCCTCATAAACTAACCGATATAAATCTGAAATTACACTATCATAACTACAAATACTCCAGAATTTAGAGTTAGAGAAAGCACTCTAGGTGAAAGTATCTTATGAATGTACTAGAATAACATGAATGACTCTTACCATCTTATCTTCTGTCCACACGTAAAAAACAAATCTGGGTCATCTACATTTCTCTAAATTGACTACAACAAAACAGAATCATCCATCCTGCTCCACTTATCCAAACATAATT
>NW_005187599.1:481410-482691 GCF_000239375.1 Pundamilia nyererei
AATTTTTTTGTGGTCATTTTTATTAAGATTTTATTTTTTATCGGCAGAGAATAAAATAAAATCTGTCTTCCGATTCATTGCATTTGTGTGTGTGTGTGTGTGTGTGTGGTAGAAGTATCGGTTTTTGTACTCTGTATCGGCAAGTACTCAGATCCAAGTATCGGTATCGTATCGGTTTGGAAAAATTGGTATGGTTGCATCCCTACCTCTGGGTCTAATGTTTTCACTACAAAGTTGCCCGGGGCCCGACACTGTATTGAATAAATTGATGTTGCTTTTGGTTTTATATATATTTAATAACTAAATCAAATCTACATCATTTTAATGGCTAAAACCTCGTCAAATAAACTTGATGATGACATGATGCAATCTAATAATCCCAAAGAACCTGTACATAAAACAAAATGCCAGCAATTCATGGAACAAATCAAACTGCAAAGTTAAAAGGCTCAAGTCAGGATTAAAAACACAAAATAATTAATAATTCAATTTGACTAAAAGAGACAAGAAAAAAGAAAAAATAGAATAATGTGCTCATAAAACAAATACATTCAAAATAATTTTCTAATTAAATGAATAAATAAATAAACTGTTATAAAATTTAAATAAAGGGCAAATGAAAATATAGCTTTATAATCTGTGAGTGAATCTGAAAGGTTTTTTCATTGGCAGAACCAGAAGTTATTCTTCAACAAACAGTCACAATAGGCAACTCCCCTTTTATGTTCAGCTGTTAATGAGACACGGGTCTGGGTGGAATGGGGGAAAGGCTCACTCTCAGAGCAGCTTCCAGTGTTGCTCTGAGTCTGGTTCAGGCTTTGGTTGTGGCCACAATGGAAAATCCTGATTTACACAGATATGCAGTCGTGAGTGGGACAACCTCATCAAGTCAAATCAAAATTTATTTATATAGCACATATTAAAAACAACAATGTTCACCATAATGCTTCACAGTCAGTAAAAGCATGAGACAATTAAGACAAAACAATAAAACAGGACAACAAACAATAGGTAACAACACAACAAGCAAGAACAACCAACTAGTTAGAATCAAAAGCCAAAGTAAAAAGATGTGATTTAAAAGACTGGATAGACTCGGCTGTACGAATATGAACAGGGAGGTTATTCCAGAGTCTGGGTGCCACGGTTGCAACGGCCCGGTCACCTCTGGACTTCAGTCGAGACCTAGGTTGTGCTAGGAGCCTGTGAAGTAGTTCAGAAAGACAGCTGGGCGCTAAATTATTCCGATATTTTAAAAGTGAACAAAAGAATTTTAAAATC
>NW_005187599.1:483601-497014 GCF_000239375.1 Pundamilia nyererei
TTTCCAATATTTTGGAAATAAAAGGGAGTTTGGAGATCGGCCTGTAGTTAGTGAGAGCATTAGGGTCCAGATTTTTCTTTTTCATAATAGGTTGCACAACAGCATGCTTAAAGACAGACGATGCACAACCTGATGACAATGATGCATTCAGCAGAAGTAAGATACAAGGACCAATAACATGTAAAGATTCCTTAAAGAAACGAGAAGGAAGAATATCGTGCGGGGAACCAGAGATTTTGAGATGATCAATTATGTCTTTTAAAGCAGAATAAGACACTGGCTCAAACTGTTGAAGGACAGTCAAGCATTCAAAGGCTGGAACTGGGTCTAACCTTATAAACTGAAACTCTTCAAATAAGCCATAAAGTTGTGTCTCTCCTTTTTGCAGAGTCGAAGAGCGTATCAGGTCACATTTCACTGCGTGTTATATCTGTATAACCATGCACATGACAAATAAAGAATCTTCCTCTGCAGATGATCAGTTAGCTGTTTGACAACTACTCTTTCAAGAATTTACGAGATAAAAGGAAAGTTGGAGATTGGCCTATAATTAGCTGGGTCAAGGGATGGCACATAGCGATTATTAGAGATAGTTTGGAGGAAGACATTACTGAAATTAACTCAGAAAGATCAATAGGAGAAAAAGACTAAATGGTACTGAAAGCAGCGGTACATGTTGTTACATCTGTGAGATGATCATGAGTAATTGTTTCTCTAATGGTTAAAATGTTATTTGTGAAGAAGTTCATGAAGTCATTACTAGTTAACGTTAAAGGGATGGTTGGCTCAACCGAGCTCTGACTGTTTGTCAGCCTGGCTACGGAGCTGAAGAGAAACCTGGGGTTGTTCTTATTTTCTTCAATCAGTGATGAATAGTAAGACCTTCTAGCTTTACAGAGGGCTTTTTTATAAAGCAACAAACTATTTCTCCAGGCTAAATGATGATCTTCTAAATCTGATCTTCTAAATTTGTGACACGCCATTTCCTCTCCAGCTTAAGAGTTATCTACTTTAGGGTACGTGTTTGAGAATTATACCACGGAGTCAAGTACTTCTGATTTGAGGCTCTCTTTTTCACAGGAGCTACAGTATCCAGAGTCGTGCATAGTGAAAGTTAAAACTATTAACAAGATAATCGACCTCTGTTTGAGTAGCCTTCAGGTACCTGCTCTGCTCTCTTTTGGTACAGGCTATTGAAGATGATAAAAGTGGGTGAACTGTATTCTTAAACCTAATTACAGCACTTTCAAAAAGACATCTACTTTGATGAAATCTATTTCCCACTAAACAAGAGAGGCTTTTCAGGAAACACTGTTTCAGTTTCAATTCAATTCAGTTTTATTTATACAGTGCCAAATTACAAGAACAGTCGCCTCAAGGCACTTTATTTTCTAAGGTAGACCGTACAATAATACATACAGAGAAAAGCCCAACAATCACATGACCTGGTATGAGCAAGCATTTTAGTGACAGTGGGAAGGAAAAACTCTGTTTTAACAGAAAGAAACCTCCAGCAGAACAGTTTAATGGAGAACGATTAAAAACACTGTCCTCACTGCTGGATCATAAAAAAATATTTATAACAATGTTCTGTAATTATTAAGTTATTTAAACATTAATTAATACTTGGAATACAAAACCTTAAAAACTGCTTATTCCAGTATTGAATCAGGTTGGATGGACACATCTGGAAAACAAGAAACAGCTGAAATGAATAAACTGCACTGATACAAAAGGAGGTAAAGCTAAACAGAAGACATGAGTTAAATGACTTTCAAAGTAAAACAGGAAGCAAGGTAGCAGGAAATGACTAAAGAGAAACAAACAAGCAGATATTACGGAGATTAAGATAATCTCTACTATAGTAATTAAAAATGTAAAATTAACAATGAAGACAAACTTTTAAAAAAAATCTCAAAAACAGGAGAACTCAGAATAAACCAACAAAACCAAAGACCAATTTCTGATGAACACAAAGACTTCTTAATGTGAGATGTCCTTAACACCTTTATAAAGATCAGTACTTTGCCTTCCACCCGGCACTACCACTAAACCAATAAGGTATGCATTTTAGCACCACAAGATGGGAGACCATGTCGTGCTTCAACATTAGGAAGTAAATTCAAGATTGTCCAGCTATATCGTTTTCGTTCAACCACTGCCCCGTTTCAACTACTAGTATCACCTCCTTCCTCATTTAGTTTTTTTTTTCCTGATTGTCACACATTTGTTTCAGATCATCAAACAGTTTTCAATATTAGACAAAGATAACTCAAGTATATATAAGATTGACTGGTTGTGCAATTCTTGGCAGCAAGAACTGCAATCAAAAATTTGTCATAACTGCTCATGATTTTTTTCGCCTCTGTGGATGAAATGTTTATTCTGTTTTTTATTCTTGGTATGATGTTCTCTTTGTGAAATGCTATGTTACACAAACATTCCAAAGACTTTAACTTTTCTCAGATATTTTCTCAAATTTTTTGGAGATCATCAAGATGTGGCAAATTTGAAACAAGCCTTTGTATTGTTTTTGGTCAGCAGTTATTTTCATCTTAGAACTTTTCCATAGATGCGTTCTACCTGATCTTTCTTATTGGTGAATCATGAACGCGCATCTTAACTGAGGCAAGTGAGGCCTGCGTTTCTGTAGATCTTGTTCTGTTTTTTGTGACCTTCTGGATGAGTGATTGATTGCACTTGGACTAATTCTGGTAGGCCACTCACTCCCAGGAAGGTTCACTATGTTGTTATTATGTTTTTAAACAGGACCAGGTAGGTTTGGATTAAAATTAGTTTGAGCTGAAACCTGCAAATGTGACTACATGCAAAAACACAGAAGAAATCCAGAAGACTCAAACACTTTCATAGCACTGTGTCGCATTACAACGGTTTAACTGTTTATGCATAATAATTTTGATAATCATCCAGAACCCACAACAGTTTTGCCCTTTGCAGCTACCTTATGAGTAAGTGTTCACAGTAAACCCATGTTGGGCTAGCCCATAGCAGTTTAGCCTCTTTGGGCCCCAAAAAACGTGGGCAGCCCAGTGTGGGTTTACCATAGGAAAACCCATACTGGTCCCCTTTTGGGTTAGCCCATTAAGGCTCCACAGTAGTTTGATCCCAAGAGGTCCCCTGATTGTCATGGTTTTCAATGGGCAACCCACAGTGGGATTGCTCACCGTGGGTGTGGTTTGCCCACCATGGGACCGAAAGAGCCAAACTGCCGTTGGGTCTATGTAGGCACAGTTAACTTGGGACTGGATGGGATAAGCGATAAGGGCAGACCTGAAACTATTTTGCTGCTGAAAAAGCCCCATTAGTAAAACCCTGTACTAAAGGATGTATAAATTGTCTCTCAGAACACTCACTGTATGATTGTTTGTGTCTTCCTGTCCATTAGACAGTGGTGTGTTTGGCGTTCCTCTGAACACGCTGTTGGAGAAAGACAGGAAGAAGTTTCCTGGGGTCAAAGTTCCTGTCGTGTTCCAGAAGGTGAAGAACGTGTCCTTCTCTATGTCTAATCAAGTTTCAGACAGGGGATAGATTGCTGGCTTCATTACTCTAAAACTTATGATACTATAGTTTAAGGCACAATCATAATCTTATGTGTCTTTGGGAAGTTCAGGAGCAAAAGGGGGTTACTGTTTGGTCAGTAGTTCGATTCTTCAAGTAAGCAAATATTGAACCCCAAGCTGAAGCATCTCTTTACGTGCATGATGTAAAATGTTTAATGCTTATAGTAAACAGTGCTCAGAGTAGATAAGTGCTGTATAAGTATGAGCCCATTAGCATATGATCTTGGTGACCTAAAGTAGTTGTTTAACTAACAGCTAGCAAAGTTAGTTTACCTTTGTTTACATCTTGTTTAGAAATTTAGTGAAAATAAACAAACAACAGTAACCAGTCACACCCTCCTTTATGTGTGTGTATGCATGCAGTTGTTGTGTATCTTAGAGCAAACAGGCCTGTTGACTGAGGGGATTCTCAGAGTACCAGCATCAGCTGCTAGAGTCAAGGTAACACACACACACACACACACACACACACACACACACACACACACACACACACACACACACACACACACGCATACACCGCTGTTTGTTTCCATACAGAATAGCTGTTGCCACTCAACAATAGTGCCACATCAGCAGTGGAGGAGGAGAAGTGGAAATCGGAAGTACTGTACTATTATATTATTAAAAACTGTGGTAAAAGCTGGCGAGCCAGCTGTGGTGCAGCGACACAACACACCATGTAACAAAAATGGGGAGGTGCGTGACCTGCAGAAACGTTCAACTTTGGCACACTGTACCATTCATGAGGCACGTCATGCACTGGAAGTCTACCTGCAAAAAGCGTCTGTTGTTGGTTGAAGGGAGTGTCAAAAACATGTGGTACAACCAGTCTGTGGGCTACTATCCATTTGAAGAGCAAAGTTATAACACACAACAAGCTGAAGTGAAACCGAGTGTGAAAGATTACCACTGCAGCCAGTCTGTAATTTTTATCTTTGGTTATCTTTCCACATCTCTTTCATTCGCAGTGAACTGCCTGTCACTCCCTTCCCTGTTCCGTCACATTTGTCAACCAATCAACATTTGAACAGTGCATAGGTTCCCTGCCTTCAGCAATGCATAGTTAGGATGTTGGATGACTGGAGGTGCATCATCATGGGCAAAGCAAGGTCAACATTCCCAGATCCTCAACCATGAACCTTAACCTAGCTCTAACCCGAAAGCCCTTCTGAACCCAACACTAGTCCTAGTTTTTAGGTAACAAACGAATGGTTATTTTCTACATCAAGTTGTTTTTCTCTTTAGATGATGCTTTAACATAGCAAAGTACTAAGGTCAAGACAGCAGCTAAGTGGTGTTTGTTTCTAGATTTTGAGATTGTCTAAACTCAACATTGGTCCTCACAAAAGATGGACGCACACCCTGACACACTTTAAAATGACTTTTTACATTCTGGAAAACTGAGTATGTCTGCCTGTGTGTATCTATGTCTGTGTGTGTGTAATACCTACCTGTTTTTGTCCGATTCTCTGTCTGTATCTTTCTCCCTGCTGTCTCTCTGTCCACCTCTCTGTTTGCTTGCAGTGCCTTCGTAGAGAATTAGACAGGTGCTATGAGGGATTTGACTGGTCTGCGCTGAGACAGGTGGACGCTTCCAGTCTGTTGAAGCTTTTCATCAGAGAGCTGCCAACCCCTCTGCTGACACACACACACCTGTCCACCTACCGCTCTGTACTGAGTATGTGTGCACACATACAAACACACATTTTCATCATTTAAATGTGTTTGCATTACATGAAGTGTTTCTGTGTGTCCCTGCAGGTATCCCCTCTGAGCTCCATCAGGTTCAGGCCCTGCAGCTGCTGACGTTGCTTCTTCCAGAAGCCAACAGAGAAATTCTGAGAGTAAAGCTTCACCCAGACATTGTCTACACACACAAATGAGACACACACAGAGTTCCACACAAACACAAGTGAGAGAGAATTGGGCAAACAGTGAGAAGCAGAAAGAGGGCAGTAAACACACAGTATAATATGTCACAGCCTAAAAGAGCATGGGACAGCACGTTATAGGGAATCTTTTAGTTTTACAGAAAATTTAATATCATTAAAATATACTCTTGTAAACTCATTTAAGTCTTCACTTAACCTTCATTTATCAACAGACAGACAGACGATCAGCTAGGTGAGTGACTCCAGCAGATCCCAGGAACAACATTGGAGATCTCTGTCCAGATGAGTGCAGTCCTACGAACAGCTAAGAAAATGCACAGGGCCCTCAAGCTCCCAGGCCTCATGTAGAAGACCTGAGCTTGACAGATAGACCGAGAGGTCCCCCACGCTATCCAAACCTACACACACAAACACAGACACACACTATATTGCCAAAAGTATTCACTCACTCATCGAATCATTGAGTTCAGGTGTTCCAATCACCTCCTTGGTCATAGGTGAATAAAGTCAAGCACCTATGCATGCAGACTGCTTCTACAAACACTTGTTGAAGAAAAAGGCTCTCAAGCGGTCAGTGAATTCTAGCATGGTACCATGATCAGATGCCACCTGTGCCCACAAGCCCAGTCATAAAATTTACATAAAAAACAGCAGATTTAGATTAGGTATATCCCTAGTCTTTTCACTAAAATAAAATTTCGTTTTAGTCCAGATTTAGCCACCTAATTTTTGTTTTTGTCTTGCTTTAGTTGAGTATATATCTTTAGATGATGGTAGACTAAATCTGAAGTTGATTTAGGTCACCAGATTTTAAGGTGTCATTGTGTTGGTACAAGTGAGAGTTGCTCTACATGTCTCCATATGTCCACAATTCTCTTCCTCCGAAACATTGACATTTTGTCACATTTTCTAACCTTACTGCACAAGATTATTACTTCTGGCTCACTTCCTGCCTCGTCTCAGAAGAAACATTTTCATCTCGTTTTTATTCGTGGACGAACGTTTCGATGCCTTTCATTCATTTTTATTCAGTTATTGTCTTGTTTTTGCTAGAAAAAAAGTTTGTTGATGAAAAATATAATAAAAATTAGTCAACAAAATTAATACTGCTACTAAATATTCCATAGTCAACTGTGCAGCGTCAATGGATGCTGAGGGACGTTGCCAATTTTCTAGTGAATCACTGCAGAGCTACAGTGATTGTTATGGTTTTCTATTATGAATACATTATGGATTTATGAGATTTGTAAATCATTGCATTCTGGACCAAAGTGCAGTACTCACAGAAAAACAACTCATCAAAGAAGAGAACTTCACAAAACAAAACAAAACCCCTAACGTAAACCTAAACTAAACTGACACTGAAAACTAGATACTAGGAAACACGGCTTGAAACAGGACAGGAGAAAACACAGTACAAAGAGAGAGTAGGTTAAGTTAACCATCCAACAACAAGCAAGGGTAGGCTGAGGACTAAAATACACAGGTAGGATCACGAGAGGATTAGGAAACAGGAAGAAACACAGCTGGGACAAATCAGACATGATGCGACGAAGGAAGGCAAAACACCACGCACACACAGACACGGACTCAGAGACACGAGCTTAACATCCCAATAATACTGACACAGTACAGAGGGAACATAAGGACAGGGCCTAGACAGGAGACATGACTGACTGGGGAACAAGAGAATAAACATGAAGACCTAGAAATCATAAACCCAGAAGAACTAGAGATCTAGAAATAAAAAACGGAAACCAAACCCTAATAGTCATGAACCCTGATGAAATCAAAAAGAAAAGTACAAAACCTAAAACACTGGGTCACCAACCCAGGACCATGACAGACTTCTTTTTTTTTTTAGAAATCACACGTGGTTGCAAGAAAACCTGTTTTTTGTGGTTCCAGGCTCTGCTGGTCTTCCTCCGTATGGTGGTCTCTCATCAGGATCAGAACCGTATGTCTCTGTGGAATGTGTCCATGGTGATGGCACCCAACCTGTTCCGTCGTCACCATGGAAACAAGCGCTCAATTGCTAAACGAGATGAGATGGAGGAGGCAGTGGGTGGAGCTCAGCTGATCCGGCTGATGATCATTCACCAGGACTTGATTTGGACCGTAGGTTTCAGGACACACCTGCACAGTCTCGGTGCCCCTAACCCCCGATGACTTCTCGTTCTCTTTGATAGGTCCCCAAGTTTCTACTGTCTCAGGTGAGACAGATGAACCAGGTGTCCATTCAGAAACAGCTTGGCCTGAGCTGGACCAGTAGACTTTTGAGGAAGAAGAATGACAAGAATGAAAGAGATCAGGTGAGACAGAGACCAGGGCCAAGGAAGACAGAGACTAGGACCTGGAAAGACCAAGAACTGCATGAGATGAGCACCAAAACAAGGCGAGACAGAGAACAGATAAGAAGAGAGAGAAATCAGGTTTGATACAGGTCAGGACCAAAGGAGATGGAGTCCAGAATCAACTAAGGCAAAAACAAGGTTAGTCAAAGACCACAGGCATGCGGGGCAGAGTCCGGGTTCAGCGTGCTGTCTGTTTGTGTCTCTGCAGATCACAGAGCTGTGTGAAGGTGTGATCAGAGTTCATGCTCCTCTACACACCAAGATTTCCATGGTGATACAACTTGAGGAACAGACAACAGCCAAGGACATAACGTCCCGCTTCGAGTGTGAGAACAGGTGACAAAATCTCTCTCTCACACATAGATGCACATTTATCCGACTTCTGTGAGGATCCATACCTATGGTCCCCACCTGTTCCCACACTGAAGGAAAATCTGACTTTTATTTACCATCCCTGTCTTTCTCCTTCTGTCTTTGTTTTTCTCTGATCAGTCCAGTTCAACATCTGTATGAAGTTGGAGGAAACATCTGTGAGTCACATTATAACATCATGATAAACACCTGACAGACTGGATGTTAAATATTAAAGCTGTCTCTCTGCCTGTCTCTCAGGTGAGCGTCGTCTTCATCCTGACTGTGTTCTGTTGGATGTTTACAGAGTTAATCCCCACTGTGATTGGCTAATTAAACCCTGACAACCTGTCTCAGAACCTGTTTCAAGTGTCTCACCACCTCTCTCATTAATGCCTCCCCACCGGTCGACACATGCACTACCACCTGTCTCATTGCCCTCACTCCACGTCTCAGCTCGTGTTTTTTGCTGTCACAAAAACACTGGCACCAGCCTCATCACATTTGTGACAATCTCTCCCACAAGTGGATCCAAACTTCCCTTTATCATGAACCACTTCCTTTGTTCATACAGCAGCTGTTGGCATGACATCACAGTAACATTGTCCTTTATCGAACAATTGTTCAGTCTGTTTTTTTAATCTTTCTGAATTTGGTTTGTCCTGGCAGATTAGTTACATCTTCTCCTGCTCCGGTCTTTATTTACTGCTGTTGTTTCTGTACATCAGAACAAATGTGTTTATTAATGATGCTCATATTAAAACTTGAATATGTACTGATGGCAAGCTGTCTCCACCTGCTGGTCAATGTGTGTAATTAAAGATGAAGTCTTCTCTCTGTTTATCTGGAAAGCAACAGAGATGAATGTAGAGAACAATGTATGAAAATAGAGGATACACCAATAACATCAAATAATTTAATGTGAATAATAAGCAGACCATACAGTATATAATGATACATAATGTATCACTGAAATCAGAGCAAACACTAGGTTCAAATTACCACCGTGGTTTGTGGGCTCAACCTAGTCATCGAGGTTACTAACCCAGTTGCTGTGAGCTTAAAGATTCTCAGAACTACATGCATTCATCTCTTTAATTTCTTACTGCATGACTTAAACTGACTTAAAACAGCGTTTTACTCCTCATTTGTTTTTTATCGCTTTAGACCTTTCAAGTAGAAACCTCTATCACAAAATAATTTAGTATAGGCCCAACATTGTAATATTAGTATATACATACACTGGCATCCTCTTGCCCTGCCACCATCAAGTGGTGATCAGTCAACAGCTCTGTTCTTCTCTTCAATCAAGTGTACAAGATATGCTGTAGAGCTGATTACTAAATTTAGTCACTGAATTGCAGCCTATGATGCAAGATAGACTCATGGTACAGGTATGGGCCTTTTTAGGCTGGCCATAGGCCTTCTTATCATCATCGGCTGAAAATCTAAAATCAGAGCGACAGCAAAAACTGTGGAGAATCCATAATCTGGTGCCTTGAAGACCATGAAAGGAGGCTAACGTGGATGACTGCAAAAATCTTTTCTTGGTTAAGATTTCCTTCACAACATCTAACCAAGTCCAGAACAATCTCAAGGAGGTCTACAATCAAGGCACAGCTTCATGAAATGGAGATGGAGAAAACTGAGTGTTTACAACAAGGTGAAAACCTCAAAACCAAAGAACGCATTGGGTTTATTTTTGTGACCTGGAAGCAAAGTCTGTGTTTTATACTGACTGTGAGAAAAAAACAAGTAAAGGTGATGATCACATTCAATGCAGCTCACTTCATGCCGGTTTATTTTTATAGCAACAATTCACAACAACAGTTGCTTCAAGGTGCACTGAAGAGAGGTCCTCATACTCCACAATGCTGAGGGGAATGTCAGTGTTACGAAATGTCCAAGCTGGAGCTATGATCACAAGCCAGAGGTCATTAGCTTAGAGGCCAGAGGACTTTTTTCTCTGATTAATCTCTCTGTTAGTGTGTGTGTGTGTGTGTGTGTGTGTGTGTGTGTGTGTGTGTGTGTGTGTGTGTGTGTGTGTGCAACAGCAGCAGGGGTAGGATATAGCTGAGTTATCTAAGCCGGGTAAGTCAGCAGCATAAAAAAAAAAATCACATGCCATGTAACCATGGTGTCAGAGATGTTACCATAGTGATAATCTCATACATCTCATCTGGAAGCATTTTGTAGTATCACAGCACTTGTAGAAAATCGAGAGGCAGCATCGATCACCAAACCAGAACTAGATATGATGGGCTTGCTAAAAGTCTAGTTCCTTCAAATTCTTCACCATTTAAAACATTCGAGTGTAACAGCAACATTCATTAGGCCTTTAGAGGACCTGCTGTCCAAGCCAATATTAAGGTGGCTAGAGTTCAACCAGTATAAACGATACAGTATTACAGTCTAACACAGATTCACCAAAGCATCATTGTCAGTGGCCAGAGGTCTTTACTACTTAGACTTAGTTCCTCCTACGCCGGGCGGCGCATCGGGCAACTAGTGATCTCCATCGATGTCGGTCAGCAGCGACTGCTTCAGCTTCGTCCCAGGCAATGTCGACAGTTCTCAGATCGTCCATGAATGTTCGACGCCATGTGGTCTTTGGTCGGCCTTGCTTTCACTTGCCAGTGCGTGGACGCCATGTCATGGCAATCTTAGCTGGGCGATGAGGCGGTAGGCATAAAATATGGCCCGCAAAGCGGAAGCGCCTTTCTGCAACAACATCGGCTAATGGGCGGGTGCCTGCTCTTCGTAGGACCTCCTCATTTGTTATTCGGTCCCGGTAGGAAATTCTCAGGATTCGCCGCAGGCCACGTTGTTGAAGCACGTTCAGGTGTTGAATAATTGCACTTGTTGAGCACCAGGTTTCACTAGCGTAAAGTGCAGTAGGGAAGACGATAGAGTTCAGTAGTCTGATCTCGACCCTTACATTCAGGGAGGTCGAGGTCCAAATAGGTTGGAGTCTTCGCAGGACACCAACTGCCTTCCCTACTCTGGCGTCGACATCCCGATCAGAGACCCCGTCATTCGAGATGATGCTGCCAAGATATGTAAAATTCTCCACCTCTTCAGCACGTTGTTGGTTGATCATGACAGGAATGCGGGCACGTGCATAACCAACTCGGAGTACCTTGGTTTTTTTGGCGCTGATTCTTAATCCAACTTTTGTCGCCTCCCTCTGCAGGGCCGCGGTCAACTTTTGGAGGTCTTCCTGAGTCGAGCCCAGCAGGGCGATGTCATCTGCGAAGTCCAAGTCAGTGAGATTACGCGCTTCGTGCCAGGGCACACCGATGCCAGCTTGGTCAACTGATCGTCGCATGATGAAGTCAATTACCAACAGGAAGAGGAAAGGGGATAGCACGCATCCTTGTCGGACGCCAGTATTGATCTTGAAGAAATCTGTGCAGCCGTCATCCGTCCGGACGCAGCAACGGGAGTTGGAGTAGAGACAACGAAAGGCATCTACAAACTGCTGAGGGACTTCATAGTGGCGTAGGATAGCCCATAGAGTCGGCCGGCGGACGCTGTCAAAAGCCTTCTTGAAGTCAATGAAATTAATAGAAATCTTCCTTTGGTATTCCAATGTTTGTTCAATGATCAGCCGAAGGGGAAAAATTGCCCCAAGCAAGAACCGCCACCCCGAAACCCAGCCTGCTCTTCTCGCAATCGTTCGTTCACTGCGTGTCGTAGCCGATTCAAAAGAGCGAGGCAAAACACTTTCCCGGGTACCGACAGCAACGTGATGCCCCGCCAGTTGTTACAGTCACCCAAATCACCTTTAGCCGATAATGAGATTCACTTGCTGTTTCCGTAGCAGTTGGAGTTTTTACAGGGTGGGGTTGCTAGCCCCACGCCCAACCCTCCTCCTTTCTCATCTTGGGCTTGGGACCGGCAATGGCAGAGTTAGTCTTTATTGAGTCTTTATTGTTCCAATATTCTCATGAGATGCATTGTGCTCTGAATGCTCTGCATATGAGAAAGATGGGAAAACTCTCACATTGACAGTGGATCAAAAACATTGCAGAAATATATAAATTTAAGGCATATCCTAGTAGCAGACAGACAGGCAAAGCCATGTCCCATGGTTCCAAAACAGGGCACCAAGGTTGAAAAACAGCTTGCACTTAAAGATGGACAACTACTGACCCAAAGAGAGCACCATAAAAGACTGGAATGTCAGTTTGGGAAAGCACAGCGCAACCAATTCAGAGGGTGCAGTACTTAAGTTAAATATCAAAAGACCTAGAAGAGAGAAAGCCAGATCTCTCATCACCACCATTACATGTTCCAGTCCAATTAAACCACCTTTTGAAATTTGAATGTGAGATAAAAGTTTTAAAGGTCACCTCAAAATATTTACAAAAACTTGATCAATGTCCCAGAAATTTAAATAATATGTATTTTGTTGTTGTTTTTTAACTCATTCACTGCCATTGACGTCTATAGCCGTCAATTGCAGTGAATGAGTCAATGGGTTTAACTCATTCACTGCCAATGGCTGGCAGTGAATGAGTTAATCTATCAGCTAAACATCAGAAGTTTAAAAGAAGAAAAGCAAGAGTCTCCTAAAGTATTTTATTTCCCTTTTTTTATGGTAGTACTTGTATTCACTGAAGTGAAAAATTAAGTACAGAGTAATTTGGACACTGCAACTTAGTGTGACTGGGGACTAACGCTTTAGTGGGAAGTTTACACCATAGCTACACTGTAACCGCAACCCCCTCTAAAACCCTGAGGCGAAACTTGACGTGGACCTCCCTGGAAATCTCCAAGTCTACAAATATAGTGACTGGCCTGTGTAGTACCGTCTATTCCTCCTGTGTAGGTCTGACTACCTTCTCCCATGCAATTTATTGACATTTTAATAACATGCAAATATTTCATAAAGCTTAAATTTGAAATATGTTGGTGTTGGGAAAAATTATTTATTAGACATTGTACATTTATTGCGAAGTGAATCTCAATAAAAGCTTATTGTTGTTAGTTTTAGCAATATTCATTCACTCCTTATTATTATTATTATTATTGGTCTGGTCATAGCAAAACAAGGCATATTAAAATAGAAAAAACTGTATTTCAGGCAAAAAGGGTGTAGGCAGAAATTATGCTTACATGAGTTATGAGTCAGCATCACCTATTTTAACATAATGTCCACAACAACAGCACCCCCCAGCGGTCATAGTAAACACAGCAGAGAAAAATATCTTGAGTGTGTGACGCTGT
>NW_005187599.1:498289-500776 GCF_000239375.1 Pundamilia nyererei
TAAATAGAGGTGTAATTACTGTTTGGTGTCCATCCGTGCATTCTCTTCCAATTCAGGGTTGGAGTCTGTCCAGCTACCACACACACCCTGGACAGGACAGGGCTAATACATAGAGACTGACAACCATTCATACTCACACCTATGGGCAATTTAGAATCACCATTTAATCTAACCCGTTAACTAATTGATATTTTCTCCAAATGGTCTTTTCTGTCTGCCAGTGTGTCATGCAGTTTTCAAGATTAAAGACCTTTGCAAAGAAAAAAAGTTGCCTGCTCCAGCTCCTGGAAATGCATATAACCTTCTTATCAATAATATTTTCAGACAGCAATTAATTATTTAAATTTTTAATAAAAAGCCTTCTGCCTGGTTTTATACCTTTGTCTTTCTGTAACATAGGCCGCAAACCGACATTTTCCCCACAACTCCACCCATCAGCTCGTCTCAATCTGGAGTCGACCTGCATACATCCTGTTCAGTCTGTCAGTTCTTTCGCACTTACTGCTGTTGAGGAAACAACCCCAGGTTACCTGGTGATAGTCACAGTTTAGCGTGGGCAGCCGGATGCTCAATATAAGACAACATCATTACCTTATAATTACATTAATGTACTTTGTTTCCTTAGCTCAGAACTGCTGGAGATTGTGTTCACCCTCAGAGGGACATATCTGAATTAAAACTGATAAACAGGTTTTAAAAGGAGGGAGCGATGGACACTGAGCATCATATCAGTCAGTGTAGAAACAGGCCGTAAGTTTCAGGACCAGGGGTAATTATTTGCTTGTCATCATTTTTGATCTGACTCAGGGGTGCTGGCTTCTCTTCTGGATACATCTCTCCTTTACATGTAGGTCACAGGTGTAGAATTGAATCGAATCGAATCGAATCGAATCGAACTGAATTGAATTGAGTACTGTGGCTTTATTGTCTGATTGTCTGGGTGTCATAGCGGAGACAAAAACTGATGCCCAGATAAAGACACCCAAGGACCCAAAGGAAGGATGCAGCAGCAGGTCTCTCTCTTAAAGATCTAACACATGATGAGCTCATACAGTGGCAATTTAACATTATTAAAACAGCAAATAGCTTTTATAGGTGTGGTTAATTTTAAGGTTGACTTTCAAAAATGGCACTCTTTTCTAAACACAGAAGAAGCTCATTTCAATATCAAGCAGAAAAAAAACGAAGACATACGTTTTGTTTTTTTTTTTTATTTTAAAAATCAACACAGTTAGAACTAACCATGTGTCGCAAACATTTATAGATCAGTCCACCTGCTTGTTTTAACTATTCTCCTTCCTGCCTTATAGGTAAGCCATAGGGACAGACGGAAAATCTCAGATTTCCCACCTCGTACACCTGCGTGACACGTTCATATTGACCCACAGTTGTGTGAAGCTGTAAAGTCTGAGTCTTTAATGAGGGTCTGTCCAGCTTTGGATTCTGTTAGTATGTGTTTGAACTGACCTGAACCTCCTCTCTGTGGGCAGAAGGTAAAAAGGGTGATAAAGTCCTGCGTGCATCAATCTTGCAGAGGGTCTGTGTAGCAAATAGTCAGCAAGAAGAGGTGAAAGAGGCTGATGGCAGTGAAGAGAACGTGGAAAATAAAGGTTTTCTACCACTTTTGTGTGAAAATGGTTTTAGGGTAAATGTAGAAGAGGGATGAATCATAAAACATTTAAATCAATAGCCCACATAGCAAGGAGGTCTGGCCCGGATCTGGTGTCAAACCGGCACAACACAGCTGGCTGACTTCTGGCATGATAAGACGTATGTCATCAGGATATGGGCCAGGTGGCATTGATGGCACTGTTTATGTGATAGCATGCCATATCTGGCTCGATTGTGGTTTGGTGTATGTGGCCCAGTCTCATAGAAAACAGGTCTGGCCCGGATCCGGCATCAAGCTAGCACTTCTGACTGACTGGTGTCATGGCAGAGTGTATGTCAGCCAGATGTGGACCAGGTCTGGCATGATGGCACTATTTATGTTCCTATTTTCCTATTTTAGTTAGAAGATCCAAATGCCATGTTGCAATACTATACTGCTATGGTAGCCAACGTTTCAAATGCAGGTTTGACAGGTTTGTTAGTGTACACTTTATCCAAAACCTGGTGACGGTTTACTCATTGTTACCAGTGGGTGGCTGTAGCTCAGGAGGTGGAGCAGGTCACCTACTGATCGGAAGGTTAGTGGTTCCGATCCCTGGTCTGCATGTCAAGACTGTGAATGTGTTTGAATGTAGTTAGGAAGCACTCAATTTAGAGAAAGTATGTGATTGGATGAATGTGGCATGTTGTATAGAGCACTTTGAGTAATCTGTTAGACTAGAACAGGGTTATATAAGAGTCAGTCCATTCACTGTCTGAACAGAGTTTTCTTATGTTACTTTTGCACTGTTTTGCGTGTTCTGGCACATGTTGTTATTACATGGCTTGATTAAGGTACACATTAGGCTGACATCTGGGGCCAGAGCTGAAACTGTT
>NW_005187599.1:501152-505593 GCF_000239375.1 Pundamilia nyererei
TAAACACTGTGTGAAAATCAACTTTTGAAACAGGATGCAAAGACAGCCAGACAGCAAATCAAACAGCTGATGGCCCAAATTTCACTGATGCGCACCAAGTTGGACTAATGTGAGATCCAAGCTGGAGAACTCACTGACAAAACAGTGTCACACAAAGTGCAAACGAGCAGCGCCACCAAAGAATAAGGGCTTGTTCAGATCAGGAAAAGACCAGCAACTTTGAGATGAGCCGTCTGAAAGAGCAGCTTCAGCAGAGGGACAGCGAAATCCTGATCCTGAAATGGGAGAAGGACAGTCTGTCTGCAGAGCTCGCGCAGCTTCAGAAACATGAGGCCTCTCTGAAACAAACTATGTGGAATGAGAAAACACAGAGAGGGAATCTGGAGCAGGAGAATTAAGTCCTGGAAGAGCAGAAAGTGGTGAAGGGCACAAAAGAAATGCAGAAAAAACTGGATGAGCAGAGGAAACAATTAGCGGAGGCTAAGACAGAGACAGAAGAGGCGGCAACCCCAGATTCCTCCTCATCAGAAATCCTCAAGTTGTGTTAGAGCGCAGAGAAGAGCAGTCTCAAAACACCACCAACAACAGATAACCACGTGAAAAAGGCACTCAAAGAAGAGACAAAATATATTGAACTCGCAAAGAAAGTACGAAAAGGCAAGACAACAACTGAATGAAGCGCAGACAGCACTGTCGAAGGAGAAAAAATATTTTAAAGACACAGAGAAGCAAATTCAACAGTCAAAACAAGTGTGAGAAGAAGTGCCGATAGTATTTAAAGGTGAGGTCAATCAAATACTGGAGACAAAGGCTGAAATATTAGGACTGGAGAAAACACTGAAAGTGGGGGGAAAGTTGTGTGTCAACAGAGTTATTCAGTTGGTACAAAATGTCCTTAGAGAACATTGAACAACTCAGCCTGACAGTATACAATGAACTCCATGACAGGTGGCCTCCTCCAATACTCTTAATGAAGTCAAGTGACCCAATGGTTGATTAAGTATCATCAAAACCTTTAAAAAACATGCCAAATTGAAGAGACAAAATATGATCACGCTAAAATTTAACTGACACGCGCACGCGATTATGTGACAAAACTCTTAAACTGGCTTAAAATATTAATCTTAATTTGATGCGTCTGCATCTAAATTGAATTTTAAAACTAGAGTGGCTGAAAATAACCACTCTTCTTCTCCCATCTTCCTTTCCTCATCGCCAAGTGGCCATGGCAGATGCCACCCCGTCCTAGAGCCTGATTCTGCCGGAGGTTTCTCTCTTTTAAAAGGGAGTTTTTCCTTCCCACTGTCACCAAAGTGCTTGCTCTTAGGGGGTTGGAGTTTTTGTGTATTTTTGTAGGGTCTTGACCTTACAATATAAAGCACAATATAAAGGAAGTGTTGTTGTTGTTTGGCGCTGTTTCTTAACTTAAAATGTCCAATTACAACAGGACATTTTAAGTTAAGAAATAGCGCCAAACCACAAAATTAAATTAAATTAAATGAAATGAAAAAAGCTTTGAATTTGTGCTTCGTTTCATTTGCTATAAATTTGCTAAAAACGTAATATCAGATTAGAATAGTGTGTCTCAATATAATGTATCATTGGTCTACAGGATGATGCTGTGATACATGATACATTTGAAGTAGATGTCATAGTAATGTCTTTCTGTATGTGTGAACAAACCAGTGGTGAAAAGACACCAGAGATACGCAAAGAATAACTGATGTTTGAGGTTAGCTGGTTAGATTCGTCTAGATATTCTACTTCCTGTGTTCTATTGGAAAGGACCGATTGTATGCTTTGCTAACAACTACAAATGTGACAAATGTGTTACAATAACTATATGTGTTGTTTTAGCAGCAATAATATTAAATGAAAAAACGCTGAGAATGACTAGTAGTAGGTGACACTGAATGCTTGCCGTGTGATGAACTGTTACTACCATCTGATTGTGTGTTTTCTACCATAAACTGAGAAGCTACACTTTGTATATTCACCAGAATAGAGGAAATAAAGTACCCAGCGTTCAAAATTCTCCTAAACTCAATTTAACCTGTCCACGGTGCTCAAAAAGACGTTTACTCCCATGGATGACTCTTATTCAGAAAAATCTTTTAGTGATCATCAGTTTCTTTGGCTGAAGAGACTGAAAGTTTCCCTGGAAAGCAGTTTCAAACTACTTTAGAGGTCCTGCAGGATATTGGGATGAAGCGGTGCTCTGGAGATACAAGGGAAAAGACAGATGTGGAAACAGCTCAATCAAAGAGCCATTAGTGCTCTGATTGCACTAATAGTTATAGCTTGTGGTCAGCTAATTCAAAAATGGAATCCAAAAAGCATTTGTATCTCTTAAAGTGCAACCGAGATGCAGATAAAATGTGAATCCTTAGAAGAGCGACAAAGTTTTGTCTTCTGTTGGAGGTAGAGCCTTTTCTCTAATGTGTTTCCTTTCAAATCTTAAAAAAAAGAAAAAGAAAAAAGGAAAGAGGAAACAGGATGAATAGACGAAAGAGGGTTGTGTGTGGAATTTGTTAGGAGGGAGAAAGGGAGGGGTGGTGGTTTGTTATATTGCTTAATCCGGGCAGCACGGTATCACACACTAACACCATCTGTCACCATTTACATAGGAGTCAGCTACAGAACTGGGCTGCTGGGTACTGACGGGCACCGGGCGGCTGCTGGAGGGGAAGTCTGTGTCAGTGAGGTGGTTACGCCCGTGGTCTGTGTACAAACCGTCGGGGTGTGCGTGTGTGTGTGTGTAGGGGTGGGGGGTGAGTGTTACTGATTTGGCATCGGCAGCAATCCGATGTGCGCTCAGTGAGGAGGATGCTGAGGAAGGAGAGGCAGGGCGAGACACGGTGATGCGGTGACACATGGCTGCCTGCCGGTGCACTTAGACTGCGGCTCACACTTCTTTCCATTCACCCAAAAATAGGAGAGGCTGGACTCCGGGTTGCCTAGAGACGCTGCTCGGAGGCTGGAGGCTGCCGCAACCGACAAACGAGCTGTGGAAGCCCCGCACACTGCTGATCGGACAGCCTGCTGATCCCTTTGGTAAGCCCAATTCTGGCTCCACCTGGCAGTACCTGCAGCATTTTAGCATCGCAGCTGCTGTTGCTAATATAACCACAGTACCACAGTAATGCCAGTGTAGCAACAATTGTTCTCCTTTTCCATTCAGACGTCTCATTGCGCAAACTTAAGCGTCACACTTGGTTCCAAAGAAGGTGTATTACTCATGGCATTATTTATTAATCTCTCAATTTAACAACAGTCCAAGGTGACATTCATTAAAGTTGTTTTTTTTACCCTCGGATGTTAAATGCAATACTTCATGTTTGTAAAACTTGATTTTGAACGTGTTCAGTTTGTTTGTGCTCTATTTCTAACTTTCAGCTGAAGTTACATTCAGTATTCTTTTGGTCTGTGCGGTGCAAAGCAAAATATATTTCTGGGGAATAACAGAAACAGCAGTGAAGAATATGCCTTTAAAAGTACTCAAGGAAACCGAGACTGAATGAAAAATGAGGACTTTTAATGTAAAATGAGTAACCCCAAGCTTTAAACGTCATTTTGTGTGAATCAAAATAACTTTTAAAGGGTAGCTTTGCATGCTTTTTTAATTTCGATTAATAAACGCATGTTGTCCTGTGGCTTCTTTTGTATGTCAATGGCATTAGACAAAACATAAATACACTACTCGATCCTTTTAATGATTACATTCCATTTACATATTATTTCATGTCACTTTAGTGTGGTTTAAAACAATATTTCTGTAAGGCGATTTTTTTATTTCCACTATATTGGCTCTACAGCGTACTGAGATATTTGGCCTTGCCGAGCCGCCGTAGAGATGGGAGATAACATGTCCAAGCGACTGAAGCTGATCTCGGCTACAGACGCAGAGATGGAGGAGCGCTCTTTTTCAAACCCATATCCCGACTGGGACCAAGGAGTCCTCACCTCCAACTCTGGAGCGGATGTAGTTTGCAATGACTCCCTTGATTCGGAAGGAAAGGTGAGATGTTTTCCCTCACTTTGGTTTTCACATCTGCTAACAGAAAGTAAAGCTAGCGTAGCCCAGGCTTGTTGTTGATACTACGGGACTGTTACGGTGTGGGAGTACCTGACATTGAAAGGGGTTCGTTTATGTTAGCGCATATAATTTCTTAGCTGTGGTTTGCGTCTGTCATCAGTCTAAATGCAATAATATTACAAAGCTAGTCACTTTTTGTCAAAGTAAGTAAAAATACAGTTGTTTTTTGTTTGTTTGTTTAGTTTCCGCGTCTGGGTCCTCTGGGTACACATATTACAGTACAGTAATAATCGGTGAAGCTGGTGTTATGGTCTGAAATGACAGTCAGATCTTGGAGGTTTCTCTCACATAAACAAAAAATAAATAAATCTGCAATTAAATTCCACATATTTTTTCCCACTGACA
>NW_005187599.1:505798-507277 GCF_000239375.1 Pundamilia nyererei
ATTTTTTCATTGGCTCATATGAAGATGGTTTCACCCAACAAAATAACTCATCTCCAGTGTTTTTAGGAAGGTCATAGAACAGAATATAGAACATTCAACGTTACGTCGTCTGTTTTTAAGTTATTCAAGTTATTATCTTTACATCTTTATACATTTTATTAAATTTATACCTTTAATATAATTTACCTCTGAACTCTTATTCCTGTCTTTTAAAAACAAGAAAAATATTAAGAGTTTGGAGCTGGTTACAAAACGAGAGAGAGAGGAGCTTCGGAAAATACCTGGATTTCAATTTTCTGGTCGTCAATGAATTTTCAAGAAGGCTCGTTTGCTGTCATGTTGAGCTTTTTGTATTTTCACACAAAGCTCGGCTGCTGTAAATGTGTATTGGCATTTTGAAGACTGTATCCACCATCACAGACATATAGTTTACCTGTTATAACACATCTCTCTCTCTGCATTTTGCATCTGTAATAATGTTGTATTATTTCGCAACCATGTCATGAATTCAGTAAGACTTATTAGATACCCAAAGACTGCCCAAAGACTTTATGATTCTGTGAAACAGAATTTAACAGCTCCAGAAGATCAAGAACGTAGCAACTTATCAATTTGTTGCGGTAATTGTGAAACTATGTTCAGAATATGTCCATGAACATACTCGCACAGGATTGGCTGAGACGCTGTACACAGCCGTTTGCTGACTGGCAGTGCCTGAAATTAGATGGAAAGCTCAGGAGCTAACACTATAGCACTGTATAATTGTTGGCTGTTGAGGTATGTCAGCAGCCCCCCATCTTTTCTTTTATTGTATTGAAAGTTTATTCGCCAAATCAATACAAATCACAACAACAGTCTCCAAGGCGACTGTTGTTGTGATTTGGCGTTATATAAATAATAGTGAATTGAATTGAATATTCACTGCTAACACCAGGTGCACTCGCTCCTTGTGTTTCCTACCTTTACTCATGTTGTGGTCCATGATATCATTCAGCTGTCTCCTCAGTAAGTATTTTGACCCACAATAAGACAAAAATTCAAGTCCAGCATCGTGGACTGCAGCAGTTGGAATGCGCTTCGTGTTCATTGAAATTCAACAACAGGAAGAAGCTCATCAGGCAGGCTTAAATATGCTCAAGTATTTTTTTTTTAAATTTAATGGCATTTGCCAAAAAATCTCCAGATATAGAAATATACAAATATTTGCTAAAGTGGATCCATTACAGATGTTTGCTAATGAATTGTAAACACTGTTGTATTGTGTTGAAGTCAGAGCTGTAGATTTTTGTGTCACCGTCATTAAAGGCCTCATTCTCCTCTTTGGCTGTTCTGAAGATTTCATTGTTATGCAGAACAGCACCATCTATTCATGTGTCTGTCACTGTGTTCTTTTCCTTCACCATCGAGCTCCTCGTCGAGCTGTTGCAGAGCAGAGAGAACAGACAGCCTTGGTCACAGTTCTCTCTGGTCAGGCTCTGA
>NW_005187599.1:507494-510759 GCF_000239375.1 Pundamilia nyererei
TAATTGACTTGAATTAAGGGATGCGTCAGGCATGGGATTTTTGCGTATGTCTGCATGCACACACGACAGTTGATACTCCGCTAGTGTCACTGCTGGGTCCAATCTTGTGGGCTGGTGGCGACGCATCCACTCTGCCATTCTGGCTGGGAGCCTCTTCACAAACTGCTTAAGCACCAACCAGGTGCTCCTTCCCCTCCTCAGGGCTGGGCCACAGCCACCTGGACACCGTGTCACTGCCTGGCATAGGCGAACGGCTAGTCATCCGATCCCCTATGAAGCTTTGATGGTGGTCCTCCAAGGCGAGCTTCCTGTGAGCATATTCAAAATAAAAAGTTACTCATCTGAAATGAAACTAAGCTGAACAACATACTGGTTTTTTTTCACTTCTCATTTTATTTATTTTACCAAGACATTCAAATTCAGTAAATGTAAATGTATGATCTTGGTACATTTATTTGTTCCATTTTCTTTTACAGCATCAGGAAAGCAATGTTTATGTCCAGCCTAATGTTTCTTTACTGTCCCAGTCTCTGCGATTCGTATCAAATCAGTACTCAGCAAAAGCCGATACCCATACATTTATGTCCTTGACTCAAGACGGCCTAACTCATTGCTGTGTATAAACAAGCTTAAATATGATTCTGTCTCCCAGTGCATGTTACTTAACTTCCTGCTGCTCCCTCCCTCCTCTGTTGTTCCATCTGTGCTACCACAGAATCAGCATTTAGCTTTATAGCTGATGGATAGTGCAGCTCTTGAGTCTGACAACTTGGAGTTTATAAATGTATTCTCTCTTCAGGTTAGCACATCCTTTCAGAAGAAGGTCCAGAGTAAGATCAAAGATCTCCTCCAGCAGATGGAGGAAGGCCTAAAGACAGCCGACCCCCATGACTTCTCCACCTACACCGGCTGGACAGGTCTGTCCCTGACTACTCTAAAAATGTGAAGAGAGCACAGTTCTGTTATCCATCCACCCAAAAATATTCTCTATTTTATACGCTTAGGTCCATAAGTGTTTGGACAACGACAAACACTAATGTTCTCTCTGTACACAATTAATAGATATTAAATTAACAGTTAACACTGAACTGAAATGCAGACCTTGAACTTTGATTTAGGGATTTAACAAAAGTATTGCAATAAAGGAATTGCAGATATTTTTTGTACATAGTCCCCCATTTACAGAGAAAAGTTTAGAGGTTTAGTCTAAAGTTCAAATTAATAATGACCCAAAATATTTTTCAAAAGCAACACAAGAGTTTATTAAGGCAAATAAAAAAATCAGTAATTACCAGATGTAAATCATTGACCTTATCTATGGTTTACATGATTTACAGTAGAGAGAGCGTTTTAGTTAATGAAGATAAAACTGGAGCCAGAGAGAGGATGTGCTGCAGTGTTTGGTGGCACGTTTGGTGATTTCTAGACTTCGGGCAGTCACTGGCTGCAAAAAAAAATAAAATCATCCAAGCGTTAAGAACAGGGCTTACATTTGTCCTGTAACTGAAAATTAGGGACTACGTACAAAAATGTCTGTGGTTAGTGGAACACATCTGAATTAAAACTCAAAGTTGCTACTCAGTCACATCTAGACTGTTTGATTTAAAATCCACAGTGGTGGTGTGCAGTCATTGTCCAAATACTTATGGACCTAACTGTGTCTTTTCTTTTCACTGCAGGCATTGCATTGCTGTACCTTCAACTGCACCGGGTCTCAAATGAGGCCTCCTACCTGCATAGAGCCCTAGACTACGTAAAGAGGACCATGAGGATCCTGAATGGGCGCAAAGTGACATTTCTATGTGGTGACGCGGGGCCTCTGGCAGTGGGTGCGGTGGTCCACCACAAACTGAATAACACGACTGACAGCAAAGAGTGTCTGTCCAGGTTAGACGGATTGCTTGAGATGCTCGATCTTTATCTGAAAGAGTAGCAGAGCCTCTGGTGAAATCGTACTGCTGCTGTGCACTATATAAACCCCATATATACAATGAAGACACAAGTGTAATTTGGCATCCATACAGACAGGATAGCTTTCCCAGCCCCATGTAGGCTTTGATGGTAGGCTATTTCCGGTTTTGCTTTGGAGTGTGTTTGTTTTTGGGTCACCCCACTGGGCGGGCAGAGTGAACAAGCAAGTTTGTGAAGGCAATGACTTCAGAACGAAGCAATAAAGAAGCAATGGAAGCTGCCAGTATTTTTTTTAATTGACAGCACATTCCCTGAAAGGCCCATGTGGTAGAAAGGACCTGAAGCCCACAGTGTTATGGACACCTGACTGACTTTATTTACGATTTGTTTCTTGCTCATGCAGCTTTCCAGCTGCCTCATTCCATGCGGCACAGCTCTCCCATCAGGTCCCAGTATCCTACTGAAGTAGGGCAGGCATGGTCAGGTGATGGAGAACAGCTTTGTGGGCCAGCCTCCCCTGACACAACAACCTGAACCTGCTTCTTTACTCCTGCCACCTCATACCCCCATTGCCCGACTCAGGGCGCCATCCAGCTTAGCCTTTGAAGAGGGAGTCGACCCTCCTCAGGCACTCCTTCTCCACCGTGCTGTACTTGGCCTCCTGTTCCGTTTCCTGGTGATGTATACAACTGGGCGGTCGGGCCCTTCTTTACCTACTGGGACAAAACTACCCCCAGCCCTCCGTTTGAAGCTGAATAAAAGGGAGAGACAAGTTAGGAGTGTGAAGCAGGGGTTTGTTTATCTGTACGACCACCCCCTCGCACTGCTATAGCCACTGGACCAGTTCTGGGGCTTCCTTTCGGGTGAGATCAATCAAGGAAATGATCGGGTCCACAAAGCCAGGCACAAACCGATGGTAGTAACCAGCCAGCCCCAAGAACTGTCTCACCAGGATACGATGGCTATTTTTTGAGACGGAAATGTTGGAATTTGGCACCTCCAGCCCCAACTCACCTCTTTTGTTCACCAGGCTCACCATTGTAGCAGTTTCAGCCTCTCTCCATGCTTGGAGGAGTTTGAGGTGATATATCTGTGGGGCTCCTCCCCTGTCTGATTGTACCACCTCATAGTCAGCGCCCCCCGCTCACCACGAAGGAGGGAGTGATACAAGCCCTTTATCTGCTGGTGGAAATTGAGTCTAGCCCTTCTGTTGCACAAGTGGTGCGACTGTTGTTGTGATTTGGCACTGTAATAAAATGTAATTGACTTGAATTAAGGGATGCGTCAGGCATGGGATTTTTGCGTATGTCTGCATGCACACACGACAGTTGATACTCCGCTAGTGTCACTGCTG
>NW_005187599.1:511340-515898 GCF_000239375.1 Pundamilia nyererei
TGATTGTTGTGTTTCTCCATCAGGCTTCTTCAGCTTCAGCGGTCTGTGCTGAGCCCAGACTCTGATATACCAGATGAGCTGCTGTATGGTCGTGCTGGATACCTTTATGCTTTGCTGTACGTTAACAAAGAGATCGGCACTGACGCTGTGGATGAGGACACCATTACAAAGGTGAGACTTGCACATGTCATATGTGCTTTTTCAGATTAATAATGATAAAGACATGTCTGACAATGTTATGTCACGTTGTTTGTTAACATTCTCCATGTTTTGCGAGGGTATTCTGCTCGTGTATGGTGTTGTAAGCAACACTGTACTGAAGTGTTCGGCCCTGAATTGGCTCGTTGTCACCAATATCTGATCCAGCTTTTTGAGCGAGGATAGGATTCATATTAATGCTCCAGATACCTGATCTATGCAAATCAGGATAAATTCCTTATTTGTCCTTAAACTTCATTTTGAGACAGAAATCTTCATAATGCTGCATTTTGTTTACGCCACATAAACGTAGTCACCATGCTGTCACTTAGGTCGCACACAACCCTTTAGTTACTGGCCTGTTGAATTTTTGGAGCCAAGTAACCATAGTTAGACTGAAAGGTGAAGTACTGAGTTATCAGTTTGACCAGTGATGTACCAACACCTGTAGAATTAAATGATTCCCAACAGAGGGTTTAATACCAGAACAAAAATGGTCAACTCAATTACTTCAACTCCTTTAATAAAAGTTGCTTTAAAACACTGACACCGTAGCAGATCATTCAAATCGTAGTGTGACAAGACTGATACTGAAGTGTTAGGATAGTTGCAGAGTAGCCTAGTATTGTTGCCGTTACATTAAGTTAGTATAAGTATTTAATGACAGCCTTTTACTCTATGCAACAAAGGTGATGTCTCAAACAAAGTGGTGAGGTGCAGTTCAGGATAAGGTAAAAATAATAATACTTTGGAAGTTGTTCCTGACTCTGACCTTCTTATTAGCAAAGACTTCTTGGAGAGGGTTGGCAGTGGACGGTACCAGAGCACAGAGGACATGGGACCCAAAAACACAACATGCAAACTCAAACACACTGTGACTAATAATCGCTCATATTTTTTGGTTATTTATTTAGGAACACACAGTCACTGCAGGACCAGCTGTCACCATTTGGTGTAGCGCCAGACTGAAATACATATACTGTGCCCGATTTCTCACTCGCTTTCTCACAAATACACACACAAAGTGAGGAAAGGGGTGAGAGAGTGGGCAGTAGCGGACGCACACAAGCTATCGTTGTTTTCAGAACCGGTAGATAAAAGTACTTTCATGGCCAAATAAGGAATAGAAATCGGATGCCCCAAAGCACCCAGTTTCCTGCAGTGCTGCACTGCTGTTCATCTCATTGTCAGCTGTGCTCGTATACCTGTCACCACACAACAACACTCAGCACTCTGGAGGCTTTACCAAACAGTGGCTCTCCTCCAGGACCCGCTTTATAGATGCTTTTATTTCTTTTTCTCGTGCTCAGATCTTTGCTCTCTGTTTTCAATCTTGTTCTGCTGCATTGTTGTCTCTCTGTGTGTATCAGTTATTAGAGAGATCTCTGTGGTTTGCTAGTTATGCGTTTTTTCCCCTTACTGATTCCCTGAGTAAATGTGTGTTTGTGTGTGTGAGCGAACATGTATTCATATCTTTGTGGGGACCAAAGTTCAAAGTTTACTATACTTGTGTGGACCAGCAGCCCTTATGGGGACCAGAATCCTGGTCCCCACAAGTTTGAGACTCAAAATGTGTTTTTAGTGACAGGGTTACAGTTGGGTTATGGTAAGGGTTAGGCATTCATTTTTCTGGGTTAGGGTAAGCAGCTAGGGAAAGCATTATGTCCCCACAAGATATGAATAACCAACAGTGTGCATGTGCTTGTGTTTCAAATGCCAGCCTGTCAGGGTTTTCTGTTCTTTATAGTGCGATGTTAAAATAATTTAAATTACAAGATGGGTTGAGAACCCTGTTAGAGTAGCAGTGGTAAATTATTAAGCTAAACCAGTCAGTCGTAAGGTCAGCTCCATAATAGGAAGGATTCTGCCACAGGGAAATGGACAGCTGCAGGCATGACACACATGAGTGCTATAGATCTTCATGGAGCTTCATAGATCTGTGTAATGTATAACACATTCCCTGTGTAATGAACAGGGGATGTAAATCTGTCCTGCCATGATGGAGGCAGTGCTGCTGCTGCAGAACTGTTTTTCTTCACTCTGTCTTGCTTGGGGACATGATATACTGCTGACTCAGAACCCCGAGCCCCTTCAGTTCCACATATAGGCTACTGTGTATTACTGCATATATCTAAGCAGAATGTCCAGAAAACATGACTATAGAAAAACACAGTAGCTTGTCAAATATCCTCAGCACAATTTTGGGATGTGATTATTACCATGAGGAGAAATCGTCATCTCTAAGCAGTTTAGACCATTTGTGTTGGTGCAGCTTGGTGCAGGCATTTGAATATTACGATGGTTATGATAAAGCTGCAATTTTGAACTGTGAAGTTTGAGTACAAGCTCCAGGTTCCTTCCCCATGCTTTTTTGCTGTTTTCATCCTATCAAGCAGAAGTGTAGCTAACTTGGGATCCATCTTCAATTCTAAATATGGAAGCGCTTCCCTGAAAAACACATCATCTGGATGGGATCCACTACAGAGGATGTTGTGTCCATGTTTTCAAAAAGAGCTTCAGATTTGGGTTTGTCGTCTACTTTGTCTCAGTCCATTTTAAATGAGCTTTGGCCCCGAGGAGGTGGCTGTGTTTCTGTGTTTCATACACAATGGAGTGATCTCCATGACAGGATCATGCTTGTTTTTAGGCAGACCACCTGAAGTTCCAGAGATCGCAAGCAACCAGTACTGATTTCAGCCTCCTCTGCAGAAATGTTGCTGTTTTGATGATATTATGCACCGGAGCTACTGACATATTCAGTCTTCACAGTTTTATGTTGAGGAACATAAACAATAAGTCCCAGTTGTCTCAGTTTAAACATTTGATATGGTTTCTATGTTTGGTAGTGAATTAAACAAGGCTTTATGAGCTTTGCAAATCATAGCATGCTGTTTTAAATTGTAACTCTTCCTCTGCCAGGGTGTCCAGACGTAAAAAAAAGAGCCAGTACACCTAAAGGTGGAAGATTAACACATAGGTGCTCATGTTAGTGTAAATGTGTCTTCTCTCCTTTAAAGAAAGTAAACAGAAACATATCTGAGGCTGATCGAGCAGCCACGTGTCATCCTAATCACCTGCTCGACCAATCAGTGGAAGACAAACTTCTGCTCCTTCCACATGGCAACGCCTCAGTTTAATCCAGGTTGTTTGGCTTTGGAGAAACTGTTCCAGCTTATAGCTGTTCCTAAATGGAAGAGCATAAAGAAATGCCTCGTATAACACCCACATAAACCTTAGTAGCTGGTGTGCAGCAGTCTCATTGAATTTAAATCCCTCAACCTCTTAATCTAACCCAGATTTAATGTTATGGATAATTCTTTAGCTCTCAGAGGTTTGTGTCATATTAGTGAGCTGATAAATGATGTTGTCTTTCTGTTCAGAAGGAAGTATTTGCAGACAAGACACAAGACACAGTCATAATGTCAGGCATGCAATGTTGTTGTCATAGACACACTGAGAGCGGTGGCCAGAATTAGTTATACAAGCATAGTTAGATGAAATATTCCAGGGTTTCTGATTGTGCAGTGTAACTGACACCACTAACGCACAAACGCACGTTTCCAAAAAAGTGATCCTAATATTCTAAACTAAGAAGCTAACAAAGGCTTGTTGTGTTCTACGATTTTCTATTTTCAGACTGTGATTTTTGTTCTTTTATTCTCTCTTTTCTCTTGGGAAACTTTCCCCACTCTGACAAGAAATAGCAGTAAAAAGCTTCCTGTCATCGGAATCATTTAGCCATCCATTGCCCTTCCTCATCTGTGCCCTGTAGGCTGATGTGCGTGTCGTTTTGTATGTCTGTCTGCTTTTTGCTTGTCCTATTTAAAGTATTATTTTGTGTTATGTTTTATTGTGATGAAAGATTGTCCTATATGCATCAAATGATTTTAAATGGATCCGTACTTTATTGTGAAGGAGGCTAATCGTCTAATAAAAGGGAATTTTGTTAAGTGGCGTGAGATGGTTGTTGTAAATTGGCACAGTGTAAATTAGACCACATTTATCTAGATTTTTATCATATGGGAGGCTCTGTGCTCAAAGCATTTAAAATCGAGAGAATTTAGTCATGTTTCTTTCCTACGTTTGATTAGAAATGAAGATGAGAGGTTTGGCTGAAGTTTAACCTGCCTACCATCTCACATGGGAGACATGTAAAAATTTTCCAACTGACGACAGGTGATATATCCACGCAGGTGACCTTTTGATGGGCGGAGCAATGTGATCATCCACGGACTGATTTGCGGGTTTAGAATTTATACAGTTTTTTTGGAGGGAATATTTGAGCTTCTTGTCTTGTTTGTTTCATTATTGATATAGCTACTTTTTGTGGATTAATCATTTATTTATTTGAGATGTGCCA
>NW_005187599.1:516284-522735 GCF_000239375.1 Pundamilia nyererei
CTTCTCTTGGCTTCAACCAACATTATTAGCAAACTTACCCAGGGGCAAAAAAATGGATCACTCTTGTAAAAACGATCGGTAAAAGGCTGAGCCTATCGTTCATAGTCGATACATTCATCCAGCCGCCTACTGTGCCCTCTCTCTGCCGTCGTTCTATCCATGAGGCTGTCAGACAAATAATAAAGCATATAGCTTTGCAACAGTAGAAATGGTGTCTCCCAGGTCATGTCGTTCTTATAGTTTTATAATGAAACTGTAGGTTTCTCACTTTGTCATTTTGAACTGAATGCTAACACTCCACTCTCTCAGCTCTGTAGTAAAAATGTTATATCAGTTTCTGCCAAACTGTGTGTTTGGATTCAAATGTGAGCTCAAAGGTTCCTGTATTTTTCCCACTCTTTCTCTCTCCAAACGTCAGGTGGTCACAGCCATTGTGGAATCTGGTAAGAACATGTCAGCAGAGCAGAAGAAGACTGATCGCTGTCCACTCCTCTATGAGTGGCACAAGAAGCAGTACATCGGCGCTGCCCACGGCCTGGCCGGCATCTATTACATGCTGATGCAGGTAGGAGAAAACAGAACGCGGTCTGTTTGAAGTCAGTGGGTTTTTAAAAACGAAAGATTATTTTATTCCTCTATGTAAATAAGTTCGAAAGTATTGCTAAAGCTAATGTTATCTGTCATGTAGTTATTTATGGAGAAACACTCGAAGCTTCTGATCTTCTGGTTGATGATGCACAATAAATTGTGTCATTTTGCTACATCAGAGAAATGAAAGTATTTCTTATTGATGTTTTTTTCCAAATAGACTGACTTTCATTCTAGAGTAACATTTAATATCACTTGTATATAAGATCACGCATTTATATACTGTAGCCACAAACACACACGCATAAATGCACAAAGTGACATCCATGTAAGTGAATCCAGGTAGTGTGCTTGCAGTGTCAGCGTTGTTGAATCTGTATTTTTGCTGACAGCTCTCGCCTGCAGCCCGTGCTGCAAGCCACCTGCCACCTTCTTTGTGAGCACTGCAATCTAATTATTGAGGAAAAAACAATGAAGAGAGGCCAGAGACTGGATCCAGATTTCTCTGTACTCATTTTTTATGTATATGTTTACTGAAAAAAATATATAATAAAAGCACCAAGTATGAATTTTACTTTACCTGAAAGAATGAAGGATTATTAGCTGGAGGATTATGTTTTCCTTAGTGCTGTTATATCAGAATGGGCTGAAATCTGTTATTGATTATAGATTTGGGCAGATAGACTCTTTATCAGTATTCGGCATTTGGAAGAAGAACTGTTTGATTAGTGGTGTTGGCAGTCAGTAAGTCATTGATTTAAGGTTTGCTTAATGTCTGTTGTTTCTTACTGTTCTGGGCTTAAAGCCAGTAGAGGAGCGGCAGACATCCTGTAAGTGTTGTTGGCGGCTAAGATGAAGCAGTTTTGTGTGAAATCCTGCCGAAGCATGGCCTACAAAGAACGACCAAAGTGTTCCCACTGTGCATTCAAATGCTACTGGGTATTGTTAGCAGCTAGAAATGTGTTTTAGATATATTCATATATGCACGCATGTCAAATTCATGGTCACAGAAGGACTCGAGCTTATCCCAGCTGTCACATGCATACAGTATGTTACTGTGTGCATGTACCATTATGGGAAAAGTCATCATTTATCAATTTTCAAGCAATGTAATTCTGAAAATAGTCACAACAAATACATTACTTAACAGGGCAGCCACAGTGCTCAGTTCAGATGTGTCTTGAGATTGTATTGTGTGTGTGTGTGTGTGTGTGTGTGTGTGTGTGTGTGTGTGTGTGTGGGCTATAAATGCTTACTTAAATCTTGACTTATTAGGCTTATTAGACTTATTAGACTTATTAGACGTTGGCAGTCAGAAGTTTAAAGTAACCTAATGAAACATGTTTGACCAGAAGACAAGAATTCATACTCTAATTATGATAAAAGTTGACACTAATGTCAGCACAATAAAAGGTCAAAGATACAGATACGGTCTGGACCGTAGAGAGACATGAGCGACCAGCCAGGGACTGGAATCACATGGTTTTCAGCATTTCTGGTGCTGGCCAGGGATTGGCACACACCGACAAAAAGTCGTACGCACCCTGACGGCCGCACACTAACATGTCCTTGTAGTGAAGGTATAAACTGTTCCAGCTAGTTATATAAATCTATTGGACGTGCTGTTGTTTGAAAATTCATTGCTGTACACTCACCTTTACCTCAAATTGTTTCCCTTACAATGTAATTGTTTGTACCTGTGGGGTGCCAGTTTAGCTCAGGGGTGAGCCATGTGCCGTTTGGCAGGGGAGCAGCGCTTTGCCCCCCTCTCCCTCTTCCAGTTTTTCTGTCACTCTTTGCTTTCACTGTCAGATAAAGGCAAAACATTTCATATGGCCAAAATAAATCAGAAAAAACTGTAAGTAGCAAAATCTGACTGAGTAAGAACACAAAAAGATGGGTGGCAACACAGCAGATCGCCATGGCAACAAAGATGATTCCATTATTCATCTTGTGATTTATAACAATAGCAAAAGCCTGATTTAAAGTAGCTCACTGAAATCTGTCCACAGACTTTTGTGTTTTCTCTGCTGTTCACTGATGTTCTCATTAACACATGAGAATCCATCTTCCTCTGTATGAATAATTCATGACTGTAGCAATCAAAGTATGTGTTGAGTCCATTTAGATCTTATAAACATCTGCTCTGAAACATCTGCTCTGAAAAGCTGTGTTTCACCAGCTTTTCTGCTGCCATTAGGAAAGGTGATAGTCACCTCCTTTTGGGGCATTTAAAGAGAATTCTGTAAATGTAGAGCTGAACAGTACAATTGAAATTAAACACTGTCCCTTTCAGTCTGGAGCAAAAGTCCATCCAGACATCCTGTCAGAGTTGGTTCGCCCCAGCATCGACTACGTCCGCCACAAGAGGTTTCGTTCAGGAAACTTCCCTTCATCCCTGAGCAACGAGAGCGACCGGCTGGTCCACTGGTGCCACGGAGCGCCCGGTGTTATCCATATGCTTATCATGGCCCATAAGGTGAGAGTTCTGCGGTCAGCAGCCACCCTCTCTGTCTAACACGCACACACAACACTGTCACCTTGTGGCACAGCTCTACACTGCATGAACAGTTTGTGTTAAACATATTTGTGAAGCATGTATTATTTGACACGTCAAAGAAAAATCATGTTGTTGATGGGATGTTGTTTCGCCTGGCGTCTAACACTTTGGCTAATTTCGTTTTTTTTCTTGGTCCATTAGGAAGCTACATCACAGCCAACATGCTGCCATTCTGGCATTTTGCTCTTACTGAGACTCTGCTTTTTATTTTTTGCTGTTGTTTTGGCACAGCGAACAAAGCACTGCACTTAACAATGTTCCGCTAGTAACAGAACACAACAACTGTGCCGTTTGTGTCACGCGTTTAAACATTTAAACTGCCACATGTTTTGTTAGTGGCAGATTTCAGGTCGGCTGTTGAAACTATGCTGCATGCACACGTTGTGCTCCCACTGATGGAGTTGTGTTTTTACAACAGCAAGTTGAATGATTTCAGAAAATACGATCCTGTTCATGAGGCAGAATAATGGTGATGTATTATCACAGAGGGATGCTCCATTATTAGGGCTTGAAGTTCTCTTTCACTGTGCTGGATCTCCATAAATGTGATGTTTGGACTAATTTCGCAATTATTTGACAACAGTAGGCATACTGTGTCATATTCATAGTCTCAACCAAGACCTATTACATTATTTTATGGCTCTGACAGCGTTGCTTGAATGCAAAGAAGCAGCCATACATCAAAATGATCCAGAAAACACTGCTTTGTTCTGCAGTCTGATGACTGGAAAAAATGGATGTCACATCCTTTAGACTAAAGAAGAGAGGTACCTCCGACATGCATCACTGCCTCTGATGGAGGGCTGCGTTAGCGCCTATGGAACCGGCACGTTGGCAAGCCACCATCAGCGGCTTTTAAAGGAACAGATGCTGCCATACAGAAAACATCGTGTTCATGGACAGCCTTCCATATTCGATGATATCAACTGATATCACCAAACCCATACAGTTGTTTTCAGACAGTCAGGGGTCACTGCTTCCTAAAATAGCCGGTATTTTCCAGCTTGTTATCACCCCTAGTGGAGTGTTGGTGAGCACCCTGCAGGTTACAGTGGAAGAATACATCATGAGTTAATTTTAGCAGCATCAGAGTTCACCACAGAGACATGAGCTCGTATAAAATCAACATGGCTGAAGTTACTTTAACCATGTAGCTAAGGATTCGTCTGCATGTCTTATATAGTCGGGTTGTAGGAGTGGATCTAGTTGGTAGCTGTAATAGGTGACTTGTGCCTTGCTGTGTGAGAGGAATTCTCGGGATAAGTAGGAAAGGCGAGGGTACATGGTTCTGCTTTCAGAGGAAAAGGAGAATTCTGAAACAGAACGTGAGCTGCTGGTGTGTTTGAAATGAGAGCGCAGCAGCAGTTTATAAGATTGGCTGGTTCCGTGTATTCAGGTGGAAACAGAAGGAACTGTCACTGGGACGAGTTTTTAAAAAGCGCAGGTTCTTAATAGTGGATTGTTTCTTTCCTGCTCCTTTCCTGTAGCTGATGTTTCTGTGTTACAGCTAAAAGCTAATAATAATAATAGAGAGAGGTGGGGCCGGATACAATTTCTTCTACATTACATGGCAGCTCTGTAGAATGCAGCTTTTCAAAGCGCTCCCTGCTTGACGCCACCACGGACCTCACACAGCTGTGGGAGACTGGCTTATATAATCACATCCAATCAGGCACACTGCCAGGTCTGCACTGTACTCCTACTGTGTCCTGTCAGCTTCATACCTGTCTGATAGGTCGTCTGTCACCTCAGTTATGAGTTCAAGTCGCTTCGCTTTAGATTAATTTATTTCTTTGAAATGAGATCTGGATGAGTGGTTTAGTTTTCATGTAGGCAGAGTCTTTATCTCTTCTGCGAGGACCACACAGCGTCAGGTTTGTAGATATTATATGGGCTGATACAGGGGTTACATTTACTGCTGGTTGCCTTGAGTTGACGGTGCTTTCAGATTATGAAGTGTTTTCACATACAGAATGCAGTTTGGGTTTTGTTTTTTTTTAATTGCTACGATATTTAACAAATATCTTTGACTATGCTGTCGGCTTCATTCTGTGTCTTGCCAGATTTTTAAAGAAGAAAAGTACCTGAAGGAGGCTGTAGACTGCGGCGAGGTGATATGGCAGCGGGGCCTGCTCAGAAAAGGCTACGGTATTTGCCATGGAACCGCTGGCAACGGATACGCCTTCCTGTCTCTCTACAAACTCACCAAGGAGAAGAAATACCTGCACCGCGCCTGCAAGGTAAGACCGAGGGTAAACAAAAAAGGATTCTCAGTAGTAGACTAAATATGCACAAGCAAGAAGTGGCTCTAAAGATGCCGTGGTTAAAACTGTTGTGGATTCGTGCGTGATATGATTTTTTCTGAATAATTTAAGCTGCCCTGTTTAACAGACATAACGTTGGTCATGGCATTAAATGTATGTTCGTATTGGACACCAGAGCACCGTGAAGCCTGTTGAGAGGAGACCTGTAATGTACAGTCTTCTTACTCGTGTTTCTAATCATATGACACAGCAGCTTTTCAATGTGTGTAGTTGTGGTAAACGTATACGCTTTGAAACACCAGTAACTGCAAATGTAAAAAAGTACACAGCAGGCAGCATGGTGGTATAATAGACTGTTAACAGCTGATCTGTGGCTAAGAGACGAGCTGCGTCTCCTTTCTGGAGGTTTTGGTTTCTTAAAAATAAGAGGGAACTGGGTGGCCTCAAGCTGACATGTTTTGCCTTAAAAGGAAATCTTGTGCCACTATCTTTGAAAAAACAAGTCCAAATTGAGTTTTTTTATTCCTGGTTTCTTATATTACGGCTCACTATATATCATGATGTACTGGGGAACTACAGGACTCTTTAACAATGCAATGGAAATGTTACCATACAGATTTTTGGTCATACTGCACTGTCTAAGGTTCAAATATTGAGGAAGGAGAGTACAAACAACCATGGTCCAGAAGAGCTTGGTCAAACAATTGATTTTAATGAAATACACGTGTGGGGGGACCGGCGCCGTTCGCAGACAGCGCTGATCTCCGACTAATCAAAGCATAGGCAGATATTTTATACCATCAGGGTTTGAATTTAATGACGCCCCCTCATGCGTCATCAGATACAATATATGCATACGTCAACTCAAAACCACAAAGACTTTTAACACAGTTTGAAAAGAACATTGTCTCTGTCTTCATGGCAGATGTTTCCTGTCAACCTTTTGACTTCCACTTCTCGTCTGCAACACCAGACACACATCCTGCAAGAAACTGTTCCTCTTTTTGCAGTTGTGAGCAAACATGACTAACCTCTCACC
>NW_005187599.1:523088-526472 GCF_000239375.1 Pundamilia nyererei
CTGTTTAAACATCTGAATGCAATATCAATGCTGTAGATTATATTATTAATGCAATGGTAATGATGATGATTATTAACAATAGCAGCAAAATGATTTCCCTGATCTCCACAACACTGAAGACTTATAAAAGCAAGTCTATTTTGTTGTTTTTAAGAAAGAAGGATGTTCACGTGTGCTCTGTTTTTATATTCTAACAGTTTGCTGAGTGGTGTTTGGACTACGGGACACATGGGTGTCGTATCCCAGACAGACCATACTCCCTTTTTGAAGGTACCTAATTCATATTGATTTAATATTTCACATATCGTCTGTGTCATATTCGTCTGCATCTTCTTCTGTCTGTGTAGCAGCTACTCAGCTGTAATGGGTGAAATTTTCCTTACATTTCCACACATGTGTAATGTTACATCAGGAATGATGGAATATGACTTTATTTCAACCATTCACCCCTGTAGCACAGTGTGGAAGTGGTTAGCACTATGGCCTCATATCAAAAAGGTTCCTGTGTGGAGATGTGGTGCTTCTTCCTGTGCCTGCACAGGTGCTATAGATTCATCCCACAGTCCAAAGACAGTATTTGTGAATCTAAACTGCCCATGGATGAGAGGTAGATGAAGTGCTTAAAGTAGATAAAATAAATATAAAATACATATCAAATAAATAATATAAAGTATATAAAGAAAAATATAAATAAATTCAATATTATGAATTATGCTTAAATGTGACTTGTAATCTGAAGTGCTTTGCATAGTCAGTAAGAATAGAAAAGAATAAATGCAGTATATGAATAAAAGTTCCTCAGTAGATAAGCCTTTGTGTTCATCTAATAAGCATTTTGTGTTGCTTGGAGGTCTGTAATTTAGCAGATGTCTGACACGTAGCCACATGCAGTTGGTTGGTTATTTGGTTGTGAGACGGTTATGATCAGATCACAACATCCACTCTAGGTACCAGATGATGACAGTATATGATGCTTCTCATTAAACTGTCTCATCGTGTGTTGCATGTTAAGCTTATTTCTACGAGCCTCTGGTCGATCAGAAGTTACTGTGATCTATTGCAGCGTGTTAGCACAGCTGCATTATAACAAAAGGTTTTAATCTGTTGGCTGTCTGTGGAGCTTTCAGAGGTCTGAAGGCAGAAGAGCGCTCTTTTGCCTTACAACCAAAAATAGGTGTAGAGGACACGGCTTTTTCAGTAACTTCAGCAGATTGCTTTTCACCTTTCACTTAAACAGCAAATACGGTGAAATGTGTATCCAGCAGTAATGACTGTTTCTCCACTTAGGTATGGCAGGAGCCCTCCACTACATATCAGAGATGGAAAACCCCGAAGCTTCGTGTTTCCCTGCCTTTGAACTTTGACCTGACAGTCCCTGACTTTGGATTACGAAGGGGAGGAAAGTTAACTTTCCTTGAAAAGTATGCTGCTCAAAAAAAAATGAGGGGAACGTTTAAATCACACATTGGATCTTGATAAATGAAATACTCACTCTGAAAATCTTTAGTGTCATAAATGTTGTAATTATCTTGAGAACAAAATGATCTACTAACAGTGAGAACCAATATCATCCACCCTTTAAGGGTTTGAATTTAGAAACCACACCAAAAATCCAAGTTAAAAATAGGCTCGTCTGACCTGCATCATAGTGTGGCTCAGCAGTATGTGTGGTCCCCATGAGCCTACATGCGCTCTTAGCTGATGTCTTTAAATCTTGTTCTGGACTTGGATCAAGGCACCAGTAAACTTCTGGACAGTGTGTGGCACTGTTTGGTGGGTTTCGATGGACCAGTGCATAATTTTCCTGAGAATCTTCATATCTTCATAACTGGCGTCAGTGCCTTCATCATCCAGGAACTGCCTTCATTCTCGCCAGCGGAGGACAGACATTGTTGTGCACCAAGAGGATCCCAGGGCTTGCTCCAGCATGAAGTCTGACATTAGATATGTGGATTTCATCCTGATACCAAACATGCAGGTCTGTTTCACTGTTTCCCATGTGAACATGCTGTCATCATAGGGCACTAGTGTGAGACCTCCCAGTTTCGGTGGTATCTGAGAAAAATCAGTCATGAGGATTAAGAGGAGAGCATTGGTCTGTGGCTGCAACCTGCAAAACCATTCCCATTTGGGAGTTGTCTTCTTGTTGCTTTTCCATTGTTGCCACATTCATGGCACCAAAACAGGTGAAATTAGTTGACCATGGTTTATGCTTCCAAGAATCCTTGAAGCTTAATTGACTGTTTTATTCTGAGATCATAAAGTGTTCCCCTAATTTTTTGAGCAGTGTATTTTGATAAAACTTTCAGCCTTGGTCATGTGTAAGTAGTGACCAATATTAGACATTCAAACTGGAAATAAGTGCAACTGATTAATTATTTGTTGGATTAAAGACATGGTTCGCTTTTCTGTGATTAAAAATGTACAGAGAATGTTTTTGGACAAAACTACACATTCATTTATGGAGGTGTAGTAAAAATAAAAGAAGCAGTAGATCGATGGCCATCGTATTGCCTCTTTTTCTCTTGCTGAAGATAGACACTGGATCTGATGTTGGAACGCTGTCAGAACTCGCCTATAATGTGCTGAGAAAAAGACATGGACCTCATGGCTCCCCATCAACACATTATTGCCAGCTGGGCTTGGTCACAGGAGCACATTCTAAGCACTCAGCCTTTAATATTGTAGCACTTAGGCCAAGAGAGCAAGTGTGGGTGTGTGTATGTGTGAAGATGTGCATCTCTGTCAAATGAACTAAAGCTGTTGTGGCATGCTCACTGTTATTGGCTTTTGTGTAGTAGTTATTCTTCCTGTATTTAGGTGTGCTGTTTCAGTTCTTCGTGTGTTGATCGCATAGTAGGCAACATGTTTCTTTGCCCTCTTTTATTTTATTAACAAGTATAAAGTAGCTCCGTGCTCTCAAGCTGACCGTCAGCTGTAAAGTCCGTCTGCAGCTTTTCTGTTATAAAATACATGTTCCAATTATTGCAGTGATTCACAGTTTTAGTGTCAACTTTGCAATAGATGTCATAACATGTATATTTCGGCAATACTGGGCTTTGACTAATTTCGATCTTTTTAAAGGCTGAATAATTGCCTAGCATACATCTCAAAGAGGGAAAAAACATGAGCCAAGTGCAAAACTGAATCAATTTGGTTTTTGTGAAATAAAAACAGGGTCAAACTTGTATGTACTGGCTCGAAAATGTTCAAACATCTGCTTGGATTATTCAGCCCAGTGCTAATGAAAGTGTCAAAACCTCTTCAATTCCTCTTAGTGACTGGCTGTATGTGGTTTCTTCTTTCTGTCTGGTTTTGTTTGACACCACTGAACAACTTAGTAGTCTGTGTTCAGGAAAAAGTGTATTTTGGATCTGAGTTATC
>NW_005187599.1:527174-550316 GCF_000239375.1 Pundamilia nyererei
CCGTAGGTGAAGGTAGAGACGTAGATCAACCGGTAAATCGAGGGCTTCACTTTTACACTCAACTCTCTCGAGTGCTAGCTGGAGGCCATCACCCGATGAAGCCAACAGAGCCACATAATCTGCGAAAAGCAGAAATGAGATTCTGAGACCACCCAAGTGAAAGCCTCTCACCTCTTGGCTACTCCTAGAAATTCTGTCCATAAAAATTATGAACAGAATCGTTGACAAAAGGCAGCCCTGGCGGAGTCCATCACCCACCAGAACCAAGTCCGAATTATTGCTCGCTATGCAGACCAAGCAGCAGTTGTATAAGGATCAAATGGCCCGTAGGAGTGGGCCAGACCCCCCATACTCCCACAGGACACTCTGAGGGACACGGTTGAGTGCCTTCTCCAGGTCATCAAAACACATGTAGGCTGGTTGGGCAAACTCCCATGAACCCTCAAGTGTCCTCTAGAGGGCAAAGAGCTGGTCCAGTGAACCACTACTTTATCGTGGTGGAGGGGTGTGTCCCAGGGATCCTAGGGGCTATGTTGTCGGGGGGCTTTTGCTCCCTGGTAGGGTCTTGCATAGCATATTGGTCCTGGGTGAGGGACAGACAAAGAGCGATTCAGAAGACCCCTATAAGTATAAAATCAAGGGAACAGTTCACCCTGCCCGGGATAGGGTTGGTGTTGGTGTGTCTATGGCGTTATTTTTGTGCCACTATTCTGAGCGCACGTAAAAAAAAAATATTGTAGGTGCAAGTGTTGCACCTAGAGGAGAAATTTATTTTGAGCGAAGAAAAGCTAAATTTGAACAAAATTCATTGCTGCGTGCAAAAACTGTATTTCAGTGTTTGCTATTATCCACACACACACACACACACACACACAATAGCAGCCCCTCTCGCTCTGGTTTTGCATTTGCGCTTGCTGTTGCTCGCGCTCTCAACATTTCTGCCCGTGCGCGCTCAACTCTTTCTCTACGCTGGTTTTGTGGCACAATCTGATTGGCTGTTCTGGTCTCCATTTCGGAATCCATTTCGTCCAAAACTCAAACGAGGCAGTGGCGGAGGAACACAGAGTGGCGGAGTTTGAAATATTATTCTTTCTGGGTCACAAAACAAACTTTTAAGATATTTTCATGCCAGAATGGTGCTGTGTAAACTTCAAATATCTGCTCGATTTATCAAGACATCACATATTTGCATATTTGCAGGAGTAAGGCACGAGACTTCTTCTGAAAGTCTCGTGCCTTAAACCCTCTAGTAAACAATCTACAGTGCATCCGGGAAGTATTTACTTTGTCCACATTTTGTGATTTGATAGCCTTATTCCAAAATTAATTCAGTTCATTTTTTACCTCAGGTTTACACGCAATAACCCATATTGACAAATGAAAAAAGTTTGCTTGAAATTCTTGCAAATGTATTTAAATAAAAAACTAAAATTTAACATAACTTTTCACAACATTTGCCATGACACTCAGAACTGAGCTCAGGTACATCCTGTTTCCTCTGACCATCTCTCCGATGGTATGGTATGTCATGTTACAGCCTTATTCTGTAACATGACAAAATGTGGAACAAGTGAAGTGCCGTGAACACTTTCCCAATGCACTGTAGGTGCTGCAGTTCTGAAGTACAACGAGAGAGAGAGAAGGGTGTGGCTTGCTCTGAGGTGTTCCTATGGGACAACAAGAACAAAGACTGCAGGGGGAAAAGTCGTCATTCAAGCAGCAAAGTTGTTAAGTACCAGTAAAGTGTGGTGATCAGTGGTCTGATTGAGGAATGTCAGGAACCCAGGCTGAGGTGGTTTATATTTGTACGTTTTATAAAAACAGCAGAATTATGAAATTGAAACATGAATACCCGCACAATCACTAAATATCCAAGAAGTTGAATATATGGGTCCGTAGTGATTCCCAGTGTATTAAAAATCTTTCCACATTATAACTTGATCTACATCATGTCACAAAAGTAGAAAACAAAACGTTGCACATCAAGTGTTGAGATCAGACTGAGGCCTGCATCTCCCAGCCCACAAATCAGTGAATATGTGTACTTAAAAATGAACATTGGAAATTAATATTTTTTTTAAATATATCTGGATAAAAGTGATGTAGATCTCTAACTTTGTCTCTAAAGTCCTTAACGAGCTCAGGTTTTTTGTTTTCCTCACCGTTCTTTAAGTCTCGGGCTGTGTGGTACCAACATGGAGTTACACTGATACCTTTACACTTCATCCAGTGATCCCGACAGCACATGAATGCACATAAAATGCCTCATTTTTTGCAGAGATCTGTAAATGAATGTCATTGCATGAAAATCTGACTTGTAACAATGTTTGTGTTGATGTGTCAGTGTGTGTCTGCACTCACTGGCTCCTATGTCTAGGCTCATTACGTGTGTGCTGAAGACTGGACATTGAAAGAGACAAAGTTTTAGACACGTGTTTGTGATTTATTTGCCCTCGTTATAATTAGTGTTCATATGAGTGTCTGTGTTTATTTTTCCTCATTAAGCTCCTGGACTTCAGTGACTTAGCAGCAAGTCAAATGTCTTAAATGTTTTAATCTGCTTAAAGTTATTGCTTACAAAGTGACAGAATTGTCTGTGATTTTGTTTAAAATAAAGATGAATAGAGCTTGTGTACCTCCTTTTTAAAATTTTCCTTAGTTTTTTTACACATTTAGTCATACATATGTATATATATTTTACCAAAATATATATACATATGTATGTATATATATTTTGGATCTGATAAAGGGAGACATTTACATTACACTTTAGCTAGTAATGACTTCATTAACTTTTTCACGAATAATTTTTAACCATTAGAGAAAAAAATGCTCAATCATCTCACAGATGTAACATTATCTACAGCTACTTTCAGTAACATTCATATTCATTTTTTCTTTTGTCTTTTTCTCCAATTGATCTTTCTGAGTTAACTTCAGTAATTCCTCCAAACCATCAACGTGTCTTTTAGACCCCGTTCCTGCAAGAATGCTCAAAGAAGTCCTGCCATTAATTAATGATTCAATCTTAAATATGATCAACCTATCTCTAATAATCGGCTATGTACCACAGGCCTGTGCTAATGCTCAAATGTAGAGTCTGACACAACACAAAGATGTGTGTCACATGTGTTGGCAACCTTATAATACACTACTTATAAAGGCACCAGGAGAGTGGCCTACAGCTGAGAGCATTTCCTGTGGAGGGTAGGAAATGTAGGGAAAACCCTAGTGATTGCACAGTGGTTGCCCATCTTTTATATGTACAGTTATGTGCAAAATTATAGCAGTTTAACATTACTAATGTGTTTAAGCACTGATTTTGGCAGAAATGATGAAACAACATGGGAACAAATTCATCACTAGGTGTAGCAGAGTAATAGCCAACCAACAGACTTAACGCACATGGCATGCATGCTGCTAATTGGGGATAATTGACTCATTTAATGAAAGGGATGTATTCAAATTAATAGCAGTGTGGAGTTAAGTTAGGGAGGTCATTCAATCTGTGAAGAAATGGGTGTCAGTTATGGCCTTTATTTAAGAAAGGAAGGCAGCAGATGCTGTACCTGCTGGTTTTAGCCCTTTGCTCAGTGAGTAAAATGGGTCGTTCCAGTTGCACTGAGGGAAGAAGAACTTTGATCAAAAAGGTTGATTGGAAACAGCAAAGTGCCTCATTTCATTTTCAGTTTATACTGTAAATGTTCCAGAAAGGAAAAACAGTTCATGTTTACATTTGGGATTGAATGTGCACAGCTCCCAGTGCCTTTGTACTGTGAGGTTATTATATTATCTTATGCCACGTTATACCCCTAATTAAAGATTGTGAAATTATTATGTAGTTTTATTTCGCATTATTTTACTGAAGAGGTGATAACTATTAGATTTATTAGACTGATTTGTATTATATTAGACTGCTGGTTTATGGTGAATGAATGATATTGTTTTATGATGCATGATACTGCTGAGTTATAAGAAATACTGTTTTCAGAGAATCATGGCCTTATTTTTCTGATTACAAAGAGAACAGAACATACCGTAGAGGTTTTCTGCCCCATCTCATCAGGAGAAGGCCGTCACTTAGGCGCCATAATAGAGAAAGCATGTGGATGCTTAGTTTGGAGGGGGGCTGAAGCTATAAGAATGTGAGAAACAGTCAGACACGTTGAGATCAGGCGGACACCGTGCTCATTTCCCCTCCAGATGGTTAATGCTCAAAAGTGTTTGTATGGAATAATAAGAATTGTATGAATGAAAGTAATTGTTGATTGAGCATTTATACACCGAGTGTTGCTCATCCTTTAGCCCAAAGATCAAAGCATTGGATTATTTAACAGTATATATGGAAATAGGTGCTGTTAGTAACATGGAATTTTTCATCTGTTGCTTTAACACACTGCTATTATTCTGCACATAACTGTATATATTCTGTTATTGGAGTCATCACCTTCAGCGATGTCACTGTGGTATATAACAAGAAAGATTCAAAGAAACAGGTCAGTATACCATCTCATTAGAAGTGACCTTTATTTACATATTTCACAATGTACGTCTGAAAGCAGATGAAAAAGAGGTAAATGTGGGAGGAGAAAAGCAGGATCAAAATGCTTCACCTATTTCAGTATCTATTGCATAGTTTGAGATGATTGAACTGAATACCTTTCTAATATTGTGCTCCCTATTCCCAGCCCAACTGCTTGACACCAGAAACAACCCAGAGTCAATCTAAAACCTGCTCCTGGTTACCTGTGGGAGCCCAACACTCCCAGAATCACACATGGCCTCTAACTTCACACAAGTGTGTGTGTGCACATTGCAGAGGTTAACAGTGTGACAGCTCTCAGAAATCTCATGAAACAGTATTCACGATGTTGTCGTCGTGTTTGTTGTGCAAACATAAATCCAATGGCAGTTTGGGCTCTGCTATTCAGCTGTACAATTGTTTCATGTGTGCTGTCAACCCAGAGGGTATCACATTGTTCTGTGTGATCGAAACGCATGGTGCGAAATTATAAATATAACTTATCTTAAAAGCATAATTCTTTTAAAAGCACCACCAATGGTTGAAATACAATATCGATGAAATGTTGACCTCAAGTCAGATTACACACACACGGTTTCTAATATCGCACAAACATACAATGCTTTATTCAAGTGATGAGTTGCTGGTTAACCATGTTTAAAAATGTCTTTATGTGCAGATTTTTGACCAATTTCATAAACAGCAAGGACTGGTAACGCCTGTCTAGGGATCAAACCTTGCTACCTTATGCTGGTATGATTATCTAGGAGGGGGACAAAATATCAGCAGCTACGAGTACTTACTGTACTGCAGTAATTTTGTTCTCAGACCTGCCCCCCTTCAGAAGCTAAAGAAAGATCCCACACTACAATTTTTATCAGTCATCACAAATAACAAAGGATCCACATTGTAAAAGTGAGAGTGTAGCATCACAATAAACACAGTAAAATCACAGTAATTCACTTTAGTTTCATGTCATATTTTTCACCTGGTGGGCCACACATCACTTATCGTCATCGATTGATATTTATTATATCTTTAAGGACAATTTTACATTAAAGCAAGCAAGTCCTGTGGATCTGTGCCTCTCCTCGCTTTATTTGTAATTCCACATGCATGAACTTTCAGATTTTGCAGCAACTATCATAATTTTGAGAAGCTGAATCGCTTAAACACTAGATTCAGTACCTGGTCCAAAATAGGCCACACCTGTTAACGTTTGAATTCAGGTGAAAGAACAGGTTAAAGAGCTCCCGAATTCAAGCATTGTACTGCAATGGGATGCCAGCGCAACAAGTCAGTTTGTGAAATGTCGTCCCTCTTAAAAATTCCACGAACAACTCTAACTCGTAGAATTCTGACTTTTTTCAGAATTCTGACTTAACACTCAGAATTCTGAATACTGAGTTTAAACTCAGAATTTCGAGTTTGAGGACAGAATTCTGACTTTTTTCAGAATTCTAGTTCCACTATAACCAGTTATAGTGGCTCCATGTCAAAGTGGTTTACGCATCTGTCTGTCAAGCAAAAGTTTGATCCTGGGAGAAAATACACAAAACTGTTTGGGGCCCACCAAATCAAATGTGTGTCGCTACCTGAAACAACCTAAAGTAGATTACTGCAGTTTTTGCTGTGCTTGTGGGTTTCCTGCTTCTTCAGCAGTGAATGAGCTACAGCCTCAGTACATACTGTGCTGAGAGTACCTACAATACCAAAAAGGGGGGGAAAAATCACCTTTTCCAAATTTTCGTTATATTCAGCCATAATTATTCAGAGTATGTGTCAGAATATGTATACAGTGAGTCTGGAATATCATTAGCATACCGAACAGTGAATGGTTTGACAAAAGGCAATAAGGAAAGGTTCTTATCCTGGTAAATGTACAATATGTCTTTGATGTCATCACAAACCATGAATTAGTGCTGTGACACTGTGTGTTACACTGAACATGACTTTGGACAGATAATATTGTAGATCAAATCGTGGTGCCCTGCTCAGTGCTGACACTGATGGGCAAACCATATTATGCTCACAGACAGGTTCATGTGAACTAATGAGCATGTCCCAGTGTTCAAAACACTACTTAGAGCATCACTTGTTTTATGTTCTTTGTGTGCAGATTGTGATCAGCTGCCTTGTGCTGCTGCTGGCTCTGAGGTTTACTGACCATCGTGGTTTTAGCTCGATGCATTCTACAGCATATAATGTTGCATGGTTCCTGTACACTGTGCCCCAATACTGCTAACGGCCCATTTTAGCGTGCACTTACTGTCACATACAACCTTTAAAGGAACATCACTCAGTGTGAAATAACCAGATAAAACACAGTGTCCAGATCCCCTGCCTGATTAAAAAAATATAACACTAGCAGGGCATGCATGCTTCAACATGTAGGACTGATGGACATTCGGCAGCATTTAACTATTTAACACTCAGAGACAGCCTGAGAGCTGCCCGCCACTCTCATGCAAACACACTGAGCCAGTAAATGAATTAAAACCACAGCATCAATAATACATAATTCCATTTATCTTCATCATCAGGTACCAGAGGTTGTGCAAGAATAAATCATTTGAACAAGCATCAAATCAAATTTTACTGCGCATAAATAATCAAGAATTGCTAAATAATAATTTAGGTCCATGTATTTTATAAATTTGCAGCTCTAATTTTAGGGGTTTTAATAAAAATGTGCAAACTAAGGATTGATGCATGTTGCAGCAATGTTATGGAAAAATGAGCATCGTAGCAAAAAGCTTGTTAAATAGAGGAAGGTCACATTTGCAGAGTATATGGACCATTAACCTCCTCAAATAAGATGAATGCAAGTGATGGTTTCCTAGATGTGCCTGTGCTCTGCACACACAGTGACTCAGCAGGTCTGACAGAGGATAGAAGAGCATCGCTGCTGCACCATCCGTCACACAGCCATGGAAAATGCTACCATCCACATCCTGCATTCAGCAGTTCTGAACTGGCATATGTTGTTGCAGTGGTTATGTTAGTGTTCTGGTGTGCTGCTGTGTCTTTTTTCTGCTTTCACTGATACACTGCTAAATCTGCCTTTGTGTTGTCTGACAACCTGACAGTCTGTAAGAAATCAGGCTAGACTGAATTTTACGATGATGGAAAAGACATATCACTGCTGTCCCACAGACACACACAGTACCATCTTTTACTTTAAACTGGGATGTAACTGTTTTAATTACCTGACAAAGAAAGGCCAATAAATGTAGTCAAAACAACAGAACCCAGAATGATGTAAAACTGAACGCATACTGACCCCAACCAAGCTTGACTTTTGACTTCGACAAAAGCACAGACGAGCAGTCAGACACAACAAAAAAACACCTTGTGTGTTCTTGTGTCAGTGGGACTGCGGGCTAAGGTATATGTTAACTTAATGGTGTACTACAGGCCATGTTGGTGAGTAATGCAAAATTAATGTAGCGAGTAGCATGACAAATGATGTGATGCATGACTTTTTTGAATGAGTACACAAACACTGCTCCCAAAACAACAGTAGGTGTTCCTGTTCTTACACATGTGCTGCTCTCAGGCACACACATTTACCCAAAGAGCTCATCTCAGTGTAACTCAGAGAAGTGACACGCCCTCTCGTTTGTCCTCGCACTAAGAATCGACATCTGACGCTGATGAAAAGAGTGAGAACATAAATTGTGTTGAGGCGAAACTGTCACTGCTTTCAGGAAAAGGAGCCGCTGCCTGCTCGTTATGTCTTTACATGACTGGGAAAAACATCTGTAACATAAAATGGATCGTGATCTCATCGGTATGTAAAGAGCTGTTGCACTAAAATGCTGGCTACAGAAGGCATTTTCTAACTGACCTTTTTATAATTATGGAGCTCGCTGTCAGTATTTTCAGTTTTCCTAATAGAAGAAGAACCTTTAAAAATCAAAATGTTGAATGCACATGGCAGTTTCTTTTTCTGAGCGAGACACTGAATGAAACCTCCGACTTACTCCGTCCATCCTCACTTATCGTCAGTTCAGAAAGCTGGTACATACATGTGGATTCAGAAAAAGGAGGCCTCAGATGAATGTGTTTGTGTGTAGTGTGAGCTAGAAAGGAAATGGTGAATGAGTGACTGGTTACTGTGCTTTTTCAGTCTTTTCCACATGGGAGGAGAGTGTGTGTCTTCCAGTTTTTACATCAAAAAACGCTGTCCACTGGCACGTGTCCCTGTGTGTCTAAACATCCTGATGATTCAGCCTCAGTGCCACATTCCCTTATTTCGTTTCATCCTCGAGTCCTTGCAGACATCACTTCTTGTCGCTGTTTTTAAATATTTGTTCGTAGGATGGTGGAGGATGGTTGCAGTACGACGGAGGTGGCGGATAGGAACCCATCATCATGTGGGTGGAGCCAGGCTGTGGCGGGTACGGCGGGTGTGTCACGGTAACCCCTGGGTCGCCTCCTGCCAATCCATTCACCCCGAAGCCCTGCATGCTCCCTGGCTGCTGGGAAACTGCAGGACAAGAGAAAAGAAATGATTCAAATGCTTTTCCTTTAAAATCTCAAGTTGAAAAATAGGTGCTCTGTTACGACAGCATTCGATTTCATTCTGGTATTCATATGTTAAATATCCAAAACCTTTTTCACATTTACTATAAACAGTAGAGCTCAGCCATCAAAGAACTCAGTGCATCTATCCATGCCCCATAATCATGGTAAGAAAGTGACTTTTTTTTTTTTTGAAATTCTTGAAAATGTGTTAAAAATCAAAACTAAAATATAACAGGTACAAGTACATAAACTGGTCTCATCTTCAGTGTTATTGTTATTCCTAAAACTCTCTGATAATCAGTAAGGATAGACTGCCAGTACCTCTGAATACCACTTTATTACTCACTGAGCAGAAATCCTCTCCATCGATCGTTTTTCACTACCACAGTTACATCACTGATTCCTTATTTATCTTTCTGCCTTCAACCCAAAGCCTTAAACAAACAGGGTGTCAGAGAAGATTAGAACAAGCAGGCTGAGATGCTGACTTTACTTTGGAGTTCATCAGAGAGAAAAACGAGTAAAAACGTCCTCGTCCGGGTCACCGTTTCAGAGAGTTTGACGCTGTGCTATTATTGGAATGTTCCACTTAAGTTTCTGCTTGGTTGACGGACACAAAGTAAAATTCCATCCATGTAAAATCATGACAAGAGTTTTAACAGCTGCTCTGCTCTCAACCAAAGTCTCATGTCTGAACTACATAATGTTGAGCATAATGAACAGACTTGGAAAAGTTTAGGGGACATAAATGGGACACGCCAGGGTTTGTTTCTGCAGTGGTTGGATTTGATGGACCAAAGTGATTTCATGAAGTGTTCCAGGAGAAATCTCCTTTCGATCACAGCATGATCTCTTAGAGATAGGGTGAGGAGTTCGGCCATCCGGGAGGGCTCAGAGTAGAGCCGCTGAACCTCCACATCAAAAGGGGCCAGTTAAGGTGATTTGTTCGTGATTTGTGCCACCGGGAGGAGGCCCCGGAGCAGATCCAGCTCACGCTGGAGAGATTATATCTCTCAGCTGGCCTGGGAACACCTTGGTGTTCCCCTGGACAAGCTGGAGAAGGTGGCTGGGGAGAGGGAGGTCCGGACTTCTCTGCTTAGGTTGCTGCCCCCTCGACCTGGTCCCGGATAAGCGGAAGAAGATGGACGCGATTGATCTTCTTTCGATGTAAAGGAGACCAAAAAGATGCTTCAAAGAGATGCGTAAGAGGCCAGCTAGCATGCATCCAGCAAGCCAGCAAGCATCTATCCTTGAACACCATGCCGATGTGGTGAAGGAGTGAGTACAAGTACCTGGACGCCCACTGGAAGACCAGCGCAGACTGCATACAAGAAGGAGATCAGCAGACTGTCTTTGCTAAGGAAGCTGAGGTACTTCAACATGTGCAGTAAAATGTTGGAGATTTTCTATCAGTCTGTCGTGTCTAGCATCACAGCTGGCAGCACCCAGAGACTGAATGAACTAATCAGGAAGGATGATTCGCTGTAAACGGTGGTGAGGAGGGCAAAACTGTTAGCTTGGACAAGCTTGACCACCCACGGCACGTTTTCTAACAGAGTGATTCTGGACAAGATAAGGACAGATATCAGAAACGTTCCTCCACTGTGCAGCACATCAGTGTTAACATTTTATTTCTACTTTACTTTGTTGATTTTTAAAATATTCCACATACCAATGAATTTCTCTATATCATGTTATTATTATTTTATTAATAATGACAATAATAATAATAACATACTGTGTGATGTCTGCCTGAATAGCTTTTAAAAAGGAAACCATGTTTGTGCCTGTTTGTCTCTTATGCAAACATTCAGTTCTTAGGGTGCCTGTCATATCCACTTCCCTCATATCGGACTATAAAGTATACTTCGGCAGTCCAGATGGCTTTTATCTACGATGGCCTTTAGAGCTCATAGAGTAATTACATGTTAGCATAAGTACATGTTAGTCACACCACTGCGTTCATAAACAGAGCCACACGGCTGCCAAACTTTAATAAAAGAAACATGTGCAGAATGTTTGAGTTAAGTGTGCTGGTCCTCAAAACGTGGGCCTTGTACTTTGGAGTACGTTTGATGCAACCATGTCTTCTTCTTCTGACTTCACTTTCTCACACTGTTCAACTCAACGGTTTTCCATGGTAAACACAAATCTCACACCGTTTTAATTTTTCTTTTTATTTAATATGAAGTTTTACTGCATCTTAGTTTGTCACTCTTGTCTGTGCACCTGTCACAGCCTACTGTACCTGGTGTGGTAACAGGGTGCCTAGTGAAGGAGACATTGAAGGCTGGCTCGTCTCTCAAAGGAGACGGGTACATCCTTCTGCGAATGAAGAAGCCTGCACCACAGCAGAACAACACTCCCATCATCAGCAGCACCCTGAGAAGAAAACAAACATATCACTGTAACTACAGGAGTTCCGGCTAAAATCAGAATGATGACGTTATGTGGCAAACTATCCAGCTAGCATGTCAACACTGACATGACTTTGCTACCAAAAAATGTTATTAAGCATGAAAGCTACATTTGCTGTTTCTAAAAGACATCTCTGATGTTATGAATATGTTGTCGGTCATCATTCCATTTATTCACTTTCTGCTGATTCGGGTTGGAGGCTGGAGTCTGAGTAGACAAACCCAGACTACCCTTCACCTCACCCACCTCTTGCAGCTCATCCTGGGGGGACATCGAGTTGTTTACTGTCGGGATTTAGCTGATCGTGGCAATTAGGACCCACGAGCAGACTCACAGACTCCCACAGGCAGACAAGATTAAACAGGAGACAAGTCCTTTAATAAAGGCTGATGCAAGGATACAAAATAACTCCAAAATACAAAGGAAACAATAACTTCACTAACAGAAATCTATAATGAAAAAAAAAAACAATAGAGACACTAGCAAATAGATATTTGGAAGCTAGGAGACAGAATATTTGAATAACCACTAAAGGTCCAAAATTATAGAGGCACTAGGAAAAAAGAAAAATTCTAATAAAAAGTCCGTGACAGCTTCCTAGGTCTGCCTTGAGGTCTACTCTCTTAACAACACCCCAGACATCCCATACTCCCTCAGCACCACCCCACAGGATAGTCCAGATAACACAGGCAGACTGGTTAGGAAAACACCCTCAAATATCCTTGAGCTGGTCCAGTCCTCCTGACTCTCCTCTCCTGTATCCTGGCACAGACCAGGGAGGCTGAGAAGTGCGACTCCCCCTATAGATAGAGCACACCTTCCATCCCCCCTTCTAATAAGGAGGGGCACCACCCCAGTCTGCCAAACCAGAGGTGCTGAGACTTGTCAGCCAAAATAAAGCCACAACACCCAAAGCCTCAAGGGACTAAGGGAGAGCCCCCCCCCCCGGGGAGTCTGATCCTATGAACTAAGAGCTGTTTTATAATAGCCAGATTTTTTTAGCCACTGGAAAAACATCTAGTTAAGTCTCTTAGCATCCACCAATCACTTAGGGATAGGGTTAATAGATGGAAGTCTAAACAGCTCGCCAGCAATCAGGCGGATGTTAAGAAGTCAAATTTCAGAATGGGAAGCTATTTTTAACTTTTATTTAAAAAATGATTTCTTCCTCTTAAAAAGTTTGTAGCGAGACCTTTGATCTTTTCTCATTTTCAAAAACCTTGGAGCTAAACATATCTTTGCAAAGCAGTTGCTGCAACATTATGCTAACAGAATAGCCACTGAAATGGTTGCTGAATGAGACCAGCATGCAGTATATTTGTACACATAAGTGGTGTTTATATGTGCAAAGGTTAAAAACAGACTTTTTTTTTTTACCAGTGTAGAAGAAATTACTCTAACAGTGATGAGTACCTGCTGAATTTTGCTTGATAATTAAATAACTACACAGTCTACTGTAGTCTGTAACTGACACAAACCCAGTGTGAAGTTCTACCCACTGTGCTCAATAAAAGCAGAGGACACAAAATGATGCTAAAAACAAATTACAGCCTCTTGTTTTGCCTGTGATTCAGTCAGCCCTATGTCGAATGTGTGCGCCAGAAGTCACCACTGAAAGAAAGCTCAGTCCACATATGCTGCACATTCAGTGTAACCACAGGGTAAAGCTCGTTAATATAGCTACACCTGCAAAACAAAATGGTAAAAATGTGCACAAGTTTATGATTGTGTTATTTGTTTGTTTGGTCTTTGCTCGTTTTCACAGCTGTGCACACATAGTAAACCCAACACACAGTAACTCACCAGAAGTACCATAGTCTTTGGATGGACAGGGCTCTCACACAGCAGCGAGTCCCACAGCAGTCCTCGTAGGAACGGCATCTGCAGCAAGTCACACGGCAATGAGTCAGCAACAGCATGGAGCAGTTAGCCTCTGTTATTGTTTTACTGTTTAGCTACTTGGGAGTGGTGAAGTTTCTGCTGAGGTGCAGGCGTCACAGAGAGAAAATACTGGGAGATGATAGAAGATTACAATACACAGTGTTTGAGCCATTTTCTTTCAGACCACAAACAAACCTTTAACCAGTGTGCCTGGCACTAGGCCAAGACTACTGAACAACAGTGAGAGTACAACTATTATTGTTAACGTTTTAAAACCCTCCTTTAAACAGCTCCCCGGCTGCTCTGCTGGCTCTCGCACCATTCGCGCTGTCTTCTCTGCATCTTTCCCCTTTTCCTTTGGTGGAGTCGGACTCATCCAGAGGAAACATTCCTGTTTACCCTCAACTTTCTCAAGATGTTTGTCCACTTATCCCATTCCTTCTTTTCTGCACCTGCAAGCTACTTTGCAACCCACCTCTATCTTTCTTGCTGTATCTGACCTCAGATATATATCTGCTGTCATCTGATCCAGGATTTTACTGCAGCTCTCCCAGACTCTGGCTTTCCATGGAAGGGTGAGAAGAAGAACTCTACATTTCATTTATGGCCTCGGTAGAGTGTAGAACCATGCCACCAAATATAAATTACTACAGATGGAAATATCATTCTTAACTTATTATTAACTTCCAGTCAAATTTTTTTATATAGCAACAGATTACTACAACAGTTGCCTCAACCGTTAAGTAAAGACCTTACAATAACACAGAGAATGCCCCAACAATCCAAGGACCTCCTATGAGCAAGAACTTGGTGACAGTGGGAAGGAAAATCTTCCTTTTAACAGGAAGAAGAGATCGCTCCGATACAGCACGTTTCAGTATTTTGGCGTCATGAACAACAACTCGAGTTATAAGATAAATACGATTTAGCCATCTCACATTCTTTCTTCTCAACAGGTGAGTGAGTCCATAGTTTTCAGTCTGACACTGGTGGAGCCCAAGTCTCCTCTTACAGACAGATTTCACCTCTTTGAAATCAATTATTTATTCAGACTTGGAAGCCAAGCAGTTGCTTTCAAGGGTAAAAGCTCTGCAAGTACAGAAGGAAGTTGATGATGGATGGAATGTCTTCCTTTTTATTGTAATGGTTGTGTTGAACTTGTGTGTTTTTGAGCTTATTGTCTCCAGTAATTAGGACATCAGAGAAACTCCATATAACTCCAGAGAAAAAACATCTCTGCCAGATATTTTAGTTGTTCAACTGCAAGACAGTTAAACACTGTTTTTACCTCAGTGTACTACAGAGCTGAGGAAAAACTGTCCTGCCACACACAGTAAATCACATTAGTCTGTATGTACAGTAACATACTTTTTTTATTGCAGTACAGAGAGTCTCGCTACAGTTCCCTGACATTTCCACCATAATTTGCAATACACCCAGGTGTATTTTTGCATTAATCACACTTTCTGCTTGGTAAACAAAATTTAAAGAAGTTTCCCTTTAACTGACAACCCAGCAGCCTGGGAACAGTCAGGACAGAGGCCAACTGTGGTTGACCAGTCTGAGAAGTGCAGCAGGAAACTGGAATTAATGCAGCTGGAAAAAAAAAGTTGTCTGCAGTGCGTGTGTGTGCATGTGTGTGCGATAGATGACTATGGACAAATCAGCATGACCTCTCATGCTGGGATCTCCCATTCCTAGCCCTTCTAGCATTTCAGCGCTAGAGCTGGGAGGCTAATCAATGTCCGCAGATGCTGCAAAGCATGCAGCGAGCAGTGTTTGCATCACACCAGATAAAGTTGATGCCAGTTTCTGTCACACTCCTTGTGTGTAGGTAGCATAATATTTATACTCTCTATGCATTGGCACAAAACATTTTACCTAAAAAAGGGTTTTTGCATCACTACTTACAAAAATACTGATTCCATCACATATAAAAATTATTATTATTATTGTTGACACTTCAGTTATCATTCTGTTAAGGTTTGAGGGATATTACAGTTTCCACAAAGATTTAAGAGGTGCGAACAGGAAACATAACATCAGGATCAAATCTGTAGGCCAGAGGCAGTTCATTTACAATTAATCCCACTGTATAGAAATTAGTGGCTGTTAAACGATGACAGTACATCATTAAACATAATAAGATAGCATTCGATGAACAGAAATTAATGGAGTGAACAGCCCAGGTAATGAATGATTGCAAAGCTGCAGCGAGGTGCTCGGGCTGCATGCACAGCCACTGCAGCCGTTACTGCTTCTCTGCTGAACAGTCAAATCGCTTGGATTTCCACAGTTTTTAGAACATCAGCAAGAACTAGTCACCACATGCCACGCCTCTGCCTCATGCTTCTCCATGCACGCCATGACTTGTGATGTAAAAGTGAAGTTTTAGTTTTGAAGTCCTAATTGTCAAATATTCTCCCAAAGTCATTTTCATTTTTTATTATATAAAAACAGTAATGCATGAGAAACTCATTTTAGGGTAACACATTTAATCTACTAACATGTTTTAATCTCATTCTTTTACAAACATCTCAGACCTACAAAACGTTTACACATGAAAAGGATGGTCAGTGACCACAGTGGACATCCAAGGGTTGAGCTCATTGGTTTAAAAACTTACATGAAGTAGATGGGGTATCCACCTTCGAAATACCAGCAGTACTTTTTCGCCTCTACACACTGTAAAAGAGAAAAAGGTGATGATTAAAAACTTGCAACTCTTTCCAACTCACAAAATGAAGCTCAGTTAGCAGCAGCAGCTCTTGCTGGGTTCTCAATTTTTCAAATGGTCTTAAACCTTTGATCGGGAGTGTATTATGTGTGGTGTCGAGCAGGGGGTAATTAATGTTGCCTGAGCAGTACAAAGAAGTTTGTAGCTGGGACATTCCAGCCAATAGCTGACAAATGAGGGCTTAGTAACATAAAAAATCAAAAGGTAATAAAATGATTTATAATAAACTCCATTCACTGCAAAGTAAAATGGGTTCTAGTATTTACAGATTCACTGACTGGTGCTTAATCGTGGAATATTCCACTCTCATGCTAGGGTAAAGCTTCTTACCCCTAGAAAAGATCCAGTGTGTTCATGGACTCATTTCCTGCTCTTCCCATGAGAATAAAACCATTTTAAATTGTATTGGAAAGAGAGAGCCTCGGACGGTTTTAAAAATATCTTTAGCCTTTGCATATCCCTTCCAAAGAAAACCTGAAATAGAGTCCAGGAAACTGCTTCTCAAAAACAGCTTAAGAAAGTCACTCTGTGTATACACATTGTGGATGAAAGATGCAGAGACATTTTCACTGTGACTAAAAACCTGAAACACGGGCACCAGCTTGGCTCACTGGGAGGGGCGGGTGGCTGAGATCGGTCGGACCTGTTAAAAGGGATGTTTTTCTTCCCACTGTCGCCAAAATGCTTGCTCACAGGATGATTGTTGTTTTTTCTGTATTCTCTGTATCATTGTATGGTTCTTACCTTACAATATAAAGCGCCTTGATGCAATTGTTGTTGTGATTTGGTGTCATATAAATAAAACTGTCTCTTATCTCACATTCATCTAGACAACATAAGCCTTTATGACTCAGTAAGCAATGTCAGTCACCTCTGGCATGAGGGATATGAGTGTGAAATAACAGAACTATTCCACTGTTATATCCTGTACAATGGAAGAAACAGGAGAAAACTACAGTACAATTTATGACATTATCAATCTGAAAGTGTATTTAAGATATTGCTGGAAAAGGAAATGCGCAATTTCACAATTTTTAACTTTGTTACCATCTATTCACTTGTATTTGGACCTAATTCTCATCCTGTCTTCAACCCTCTGCCAGCCATGAATACAATCCAGCTCTGTTCATTGTCTTTCTCTAATTAGAGCTGGTTGGAAAAGCTGACAGTGGAGAAAAGAGTCCCTCTGTGCTCCCACAGGACAAAAATGACCATTACGCAACCAGAGGATGTGTTTTCTTGCTTTAAAAGCAGCTCAGATGGCTTTTGGATTGAGGACGCCGGGAAGGATGAATAGTTCAAATGGTTGTATGCTGCACTGAAAGCTTTTAGAAGCAGCGAAAGTGTTCGGGATGATCAGAAAGGGAAGAGCTCTGCAACAGTCGGACATCCGAGAACACCACTTTGCTCCAACACAGAGCCATCAATCTCATTTGAATTTTGCTCACTCGGACTGTGTTGCAAAAATTTCCTGATTAGACATAAAGCAAGAAAAACTTTCTTCCAGTACTGATATGAAAATAGCCACAGAGAGCTTATGAATGTTGTTGCAATAGTCATACTTGTCTTCAGTTTTTCAACTATTTAATTAAATCTAATATTTTGTTCCATCTCTTCTAATCCTCTATGTCCTCGGTCATGGTCCAGACCCAGGCTTCTTTGTGGAACCAGACCTTTTACTAGGTTTTGATAAACCTAAATTTCTATATTACTCTGCACAACTTTTCCTGTATATACACAGGATACTAAGTCAAGCTTGTCAGCCATCCAAAGCATTTATTCAGAGCACATGGGAAAGCAGAAAACTCCACAAGGACACGAGATACTGAAGTCCGATGAAGTCAGGGAACCAGGAAGATTAAAGCTGAGATGGTTTCCATGTGAAATGTAGAAAAAGAACATTTCAAACTTCACCTTTTCCAGCGCCACTTCACATTGGGGTCCACATATCATTCACCGCATGACACACTTGAGGACTTTTACTGTTTTAGTCTGTACTAAGCTCTTTGCACCCATCTCCATCATATACCCAAAACTATAAGGAGCCATCATTTCTACACTCACTAACCACTTTATTAGGTACACCAGTTGAACTGTTCCCTAATCCAATGCACCCAACCAACATGAAACTCAACATGTCAACAAATTTGGAGCAACTGAGTGATGCTATCATGTCATATAAAGTAAAATCTCTGAGGAATCTTTTTAAATCTATGCTATGAAGCCAATTCTAAAGACAAAAAGGGGGCTCCAACTAACTACTATTAAAGTGTGCCTAAAAGTGCCAGGTTAGCAAACCTGGGGTTGAATTACTTATCTTTGTTAGTTTATTGTGAACAACTAGCAACAATCAGAACGTTAAGTCTAGGATCTGGTTGCAGTCCTATCACATCAATCAACAGTATTGACCCCACGGGTGTTTCCTTAACTGCGCCAGTTCAAAGTTGATATTTGCAGAACCTGGTACCACCCATTTGGTTGTTCCCAAATCCCAACAACTGCTCATACCTAACACCTGTTTAACTTCTTCTTTATGTTTATGTCAATAAAGGCCGTGAAGCCCACTCAAATCTGAACATCATACAACAATAGAGGTCACAATTAGTTTCTAAGCAGGTGAAATTACCATGTGTCACACAACTGAGTGGCAGTGCCTTCATATTGTTATTATAGCCACAGATGCATCCTTTTCTGATCAACACGTGGTCTCTTTCTAAAACAAACTTGGAAATTTGCCTATTAATTGAAAAACTAGATGGTGTAGAGATGCTCCAGGATAGGCAGAGATATGGAGACACAAACAGAATTGTCAGTTTTTTGTTAAAGACGATGCTTATGTCGCCCCACCAAATAAAACTGAGGTATGAGTAAACACATGGCCAAAGAAGTTAAGCTATGAGCCATAATGGGAATATGGAGAATTTTTGCATCCATAAACTTTTGAGTTTGGCAAGAAATTACAGTATGTTAGCTTCTACAATATGACTTGCAATATTGTTGATGGTTTACAAGGGCAACATGAGAAAACTTCTACGGTCCAAATACTCTACATAGACTAATATAGTCTATTTGGAGCTCGAGGTTTTCCCAGAAATCCACAAAACAAACTCAACTCAAAGCAAGAAGTTTTCAATCCGTTAGGTAATACAGAGCTTAACTACAGGAGTATGAAAAGAAAAAAAGTGATGACCAGGCTTTTGCTTACTTATTATTACCCTGCTGCTGTAGTTCTTAAAAAGCTGATAGTCTCAGGGATGTTTTTGCTGCATCGACAGATTCCAGATGTGTGAAGAAGGTGCTGTATCTAACCAGCTGTTTACCTGATGGCACCACAGTAACAGTAATAATAATTTGAAGAACTGTGGACAGATTATTCTACTGCAAGCAAATCACAGCAATATCAATCAAAGGGTGGCAGATGAACACACAGAACTTCCACGTTACACAGTCAGTAACTACCAACCTGATGAGAAAACCCAGACTCGAGACAACAAATAAAACAAATGTGTAATAATACTGGAAACCCATAATATATTAATTTTAATAGAGAAAACAACATTCAAAGTGAGCTTTCAGATTTAAGAATATGCCCTCAAACCCCACCCTGTTAGCATTTAAGGAGACAACAGCACTTATCAATTAACCTCAAAGACAAACTGTAGCTTCTATTTTATTGCTCTATTGCCTCTGAGTATCATGCCAAACGTTTTAAGCCAGATGAACCATTAAAATACCAACCTCTTTATATTTACCCTGAGGCCACTATCAAAATGACTCCAATGTTTCAGTTGTCTGTCATGCATAGTACTGCATGTGATATTATTGAAAACCTCAGTCATAGGACTTTGAGAAGCTCTGTGTTTTTAATTAATTAACTCAGCATTTGGTTTGCTGCCGTTTTAATGCCAACTTAACATTTGTGCTACACTGACACCACGATGTAGAGGCTGGAACACTCACTTCAGAGGGTTCTCGGGCTGGATCACTTGGTTAGCTGAGGCCTGCCTGTGTGTACACTGAGGCTTCTCTTCCTGTCTTGGTTTCTAAACTAAATTCATTAGTGATTCTAAACGGGCAATTAGTGTAATTCATTTACATAGAAAGAGCTTACTGTAAAGTCAGAAATTTGAGCTTTGCCAGACTTCAAGTACTTCCATGAAAGGGCATGCACTGAAATAATGAATCTTTCTCCACAAATATGCAAACCAGAAGATGGAGCATGTTTAGGACGAATGGGGTCTCTGCCCATGATGGAGTCAGCTCAGAGATGGAGGAAATGTCACATAGCCCATTGTGTTGTTGGATGGTGTCCTCACGTTTGGTGTCAAGAATACAACAGGTCCAGTTCCCACAAAGTGTTTTAGAGTACTATGCAATGCCTCTCTAGAAATTTTAAGTGTAGCCATGATTTGACGATTGCTTCAATCACATTTCTGAAGACATGTTTTCCATTGTCAGTAAGTAATGTCCTCTTGGAAACTTAAGGCAATATATGACAGCTAGACAGGAAAACTGAGCAGTTAATTTGCTTGAACAAGCCTCTGATGGGTCAACTAAACAAGACCGTTTGCCACTAATCAGCTTTAATCTGACTATTTGTTCATCTTGATATAGTCAGTAAAAGGCACATTAAAATCAGTTTGGTACTTGCACTGCTATAATTCACTTCACTGGGTTTGAGTCTGCCCTGGAACATATTCTGTACATCGTACCCTTCACTCTGGCCTTTCTATTAAAGTAAAACAAATTAAAATGTCATAATAAAGAACCAGTTAGAACTGGTTTGACTGCCAAAGCACCACTATAATGTTAATCAACAGTCCCTGATAATGGTAAATATAATTTATTGCAGGCTTCATAGCTCATACAGAAAGTTTAAACCCCCTACAAGCACTGATCATGCAAAAAAGAGAAAAAAAGCCTGAAGCAGAGCCTTGTTTAACTGTTGTCATCTGGTGTGCATATATCAGTAGCTACCATCCAACAGAGAGCACGTGAGTGAGGCCCCACAGGCCACGATGAGAGAATGAATTAGTTTCCGCTTTAAGGACATTTTAATATCTCTTCAGGTGAATTTACACAGTGTCAAAGTGTGAGTCTCACACTGTGTGAGTCTGTGTTTTACTAGTGTTTTCAGGCCCAGCAAACAGTGAAACGGTGACTCCTCCTAATCTGCTTTCATCTAACAGAAAGCCGATAAGATAACAGGATTCATTAGTTGCTGCTTCTGTTGCAAAACAGTGCTTCAAACCCACTAAACAGTACTTAATATAGCTTACTGCTGCCTAATATTTATTTTATAAATATTTCCCAATGCTGCCATTTCCGGGTCCCAATGTCAATCAAACACTGGCATCACTGGGAGCTAAAAACAGCCCAATTTCTTCTTCTTAATGATGCGTGCATCCATGAAAAAGACGTTTTACTGACTTAGAAATCAGCAGGAACTTAGCTTGCTTGTTTCCATTTTCAGTAAAAACCAAAATGCTACAGCTCTGCTATCACTTTGTACATAAGTGAAGAAAACTAAACAGCACCACTGTTTGTAGGATTATTATTCCCCCCTGAGGAAGCATGTCCCAGGGTCTAAAGCGTGCTTTCTGTGAGTCAACGCTGTTATAAGTGACACTAAACATCTAAGCTGTCAGGACCCGTCCTCAAAGCGGACACTGCAGGAGCAGCACAAGGTCTGAGGGCTTGACTCTCTCTAGGCAGCCTGCTTGAATTCAAAATGAATGTGTGCTCACTACATCTGCTGAATGAAATAAAATAGTAATGATGAGGGTTAATATTACATGAATAGACAGGAGTGTCAGCAGGGCACGGCTGATAGAAAGAGTGAGCTACATTTAGAGGCTGTAAAATTAAACTGGAGCTCGTTTTCACCTCTTTTTAAATGATTATATCCCCAACAAGTGCAGAAGGGTACATCAGAGGAAAAGACCAACACCACAAAAAAGAAATGTGAATATGACTGCGTGCACACTGATTCAGACTGCTGCCGTGTGTCCTACAGGCCCAGTAACCTACTGAGGAGTTATGGGGTCTGAGCACAAAGACAAAGGATGGCAGAATCACAGGTAGCTCACCCACTCAAACTGCACATGTGGGGGTAAAAGCCACATTACTGTTCCACACTCTTTTATTCTGCACGAACACAATCCCACCAGCTTCGCATTTCTCCACATTTCTGATTTTGTTGCCATGTCCCAGCTTAACGTTGAGCTTTTACAGATATTCGAGCGTCTCTCGCTGTGACGTTCATGAAGTTGACAAAGAGTGCCGCACGTACAGCGGAGGTCCTTTCTCACTGAGCCGGGCATGCCGGGTTCTGTTAGGTCTGATCTGTCTGTATCGGAACTACATCACAGTCAGCCCCGGCACAACAAGGCACGAGCGAAAGCCTTATAAAGGTACAGCCAGCGGCGTCACCCAGAACCCGCGCCTGTCCGTCACAGCTCTATTAATACCACAGTAACACCGGAGGACACCTCACCTCTACAAATAGCCACAATGTCAGGGCTGCATCGAGCAGTGGATGTCTCATATCTCCGTCGGTAGGAGAGTGGGAGCAAAGCTCCGCTCGTGGACAGGAGGACGCGGGGGGATGCTCCGTTATCACTATGTCGGTTTCATCCCGCTGGCGGACACAGACAGCAGATCCAGTCGGTTTGACAGGACGGATGAAGGCAAACCGGGCGACGGTCAAACAGACCAAAAAGGGAGATTAAATGGCATGATGGGAAGCTGCATTAGCCTGTGATGTTGGTTTATTCCACGCCCCTTTCCCAGCCCCCCACCCCCTACTCTGCCTTACAAACACGCACACACACACACACACACACACACACACACACACACACACACACACACCCCCCCCCACACACACACACACATCCTTATTTGCTTTTTTTTCATATACAAATAAATCCATATAATACATTGTATATCTGCATAGCATCCACATAATTACACTTAATTTGCCTCCACATTTTAAATTTAATTAAAGCTGGCTCCGGTTTTAATTTGTGTAGCTTAGCTGTATTGCACGCCA
>NW_005187599.1:550336-566215 GCF_000239375.1 Pundamilia nyererei
ACACACACACACACACACACACACACACACACACACACACACACACACACACACACAGTTTCCTCATTTCATAGGACATTACACTTCCCCGGAGAATATTAGAACAATGGCTATGACTTCATATCCAACACATGGACAGTACAGTGCAAAAGCTTCGAGTCACCTTCATTTCTTTATAATAGATGCAGTACTCTAAAACATCTGCAAATATACATCAAAAGCCGGAACTGTCTTGAGCAAGCTTTCTGGTGATTTCTTTAAGCAGGAACAGTTCTCCAGGCTTCTTGAAGAACAGTTCTTTGGAGCTGTCTTGTTTTCTGTTCTCTGTCGAGATGATCCCACACTTACACAATGATTAGGGCAGTGCATGAGTGATGGTGTTCAGTTGTGTGTCTTTCACTCCACCGGCAGTGTGTTTAGGATCACCGTCATGATGAAAAACAAAGTCTGTCTTCCAGAAGTGATTACATGGAGGATCGACATCTTCTCCTGAGCTAACTCAAGGCGTCTCACAGGGTTCTATTCTGGGACCTATTGGATTTTCAGAAAAGGGTGGGTGCGACTCCGGGTTAGGGATGTTACTGCCCCAGGTGGAGAAGTTCAAGTGGCATTTATTAGTATGGGTTGAATGGAACATGAGATTGACAGCTGGACTGGGATGGTGTCCACAGTCATGTAAATACTGCACTGATCTGTTGTAGTGAGGAGAAAGCTGAGCATTAAAGCAAAGCTGTAAAGTTACTGGTCACACTTGCACAGTGGGACAGGGTTAAAAAGACTCAGATCAGATCAGGTCCTATTCAGTTCATTTCCATCAGGATCTGATTTTAGATCCATTCACAGTGGCTTTTTTTGTCCCCCACAATCTGCATCTGTATTCAAAATTGCTAATTCTTTCAAAATTATACTGAAATACCTCACTAATAGTTGACCAACATAGATTGCTTATTTCTTATTACATGTTTCCCTTAACTGATTAAACTTCAACATTCAAAAAAGACAGTTACCCTGCATTTCTGATTTAAATATGAAACAGGTACTCTAACGTAACTCAGTAAAGATCTGCTCTGGCTGTAAGAGAGCCATCATCAATCAGTGAAGGCTTGTTTTCAGTCCCACAGAAAAACTTGTCTGTAAACAATGTAACAGACGGTATTCTGAGACATCTAATATACCACTGCGGTTCATTGTGAAGTCAAGATTTTTTCTTACTTGAAGGCAAACTTCAGTGGTAACAGAATTCCTGACAAGGTCAGAGCACAGCCATAGTCTTTATATAAAGAAAAAGCATGCCTCTCATTTTAAAAAATGAAGTCTATGTAAAAGTGTCTTTTACCTGCATCAGCTCCAGTGGAAAACAGGAACTCCTGTGGTTGTAGAGAAAACCCAAAGAAAATGATTCCACTGCTCCCTTAATCTCGACGAACTCTGGTAAGTAAAGTATGGCCCAATTACACAACAGACAGTAAAATGATGTATGATTGAAGGTGCTTTGTGATTGACAAGTCACTAATGCATGCTAATGTTAAGTTCTTAAAATTGGACTTAATGCACAAAGTAGAGTGGGAGAAATATGCTTTTGTTCCCACCAGACGCAGTGAAGATGTAGTCTGTAGACAAAAGGGTGTAATAATGTAACTGTGTGGCACTTATCTGAAGAAAGTTATTGGATTTTTACATGCATGCTCATTTTGGCTCGAGTTTACTTCTGCATCAGTCTCATAGTTGCTGCTGAGATCCGTCATATTCTGCAGGTAATCTGCACGTTTTAGTCAGGCAGTGGTGATTTATCACTGTCAGAGCCTTTTATTACTTTGCCTCCCATTCCTCTCCTCTCTGTCTGTAGCTACTTGCAGTTTGTTCATACTTAAAGCTTCGAGTAACAAATAAAGTACCTCCACACTTACAAAGCAACAATGTCATTTCACATAGAGATATAATACATTTAATATTAAATAACAAGCATAGTTTATTCTGCTTCTTTTTACCAAAACAATGGTGCCGTCAGAAGAGATGCAAAGGTTCCAAGCATTTCATTGGTGCAAGTTATATGTCACAGTACTATTACAGGTCATAGTGAAAATTGGAGAAAAAAAAAACACATCACAGACCAAAAAATCCAACATCATAACAGAGGTCAAATAGAAATAATATCATTGGATATGAAATTTGACAATTGTAGTTGATAATTTATACAGGTCCAGTTTTTATGAGCATATAAATTTCCCATGTAAAAGTGTGTTTTAATCTGTAACTGTTGGACTGTTTTTTGTTCAGCTGTGGCTGAATAGTTAGGGAGTAGTGCCGGGTGGCATTACTTGGATTTTTTCAGAGTATTTGATAGTTTTTTGCTCGAAATCTCAATATGAGGTCCAAAGAGATGTTAAAGCAAGTGAAGGAACCCATCAGTAGGCTGAAAAAACAAAATAAACCTATCAGAAATGGGCACATTCAGCAAAGGAAGGAATACAGCTCAGCAATTTTAAAAGGCTTGAAAGACCACAGAAGAAAATTAAGCTTGATGATTGCAGAAAAATTCCAAGGTGGTATGCATGTCATGGTTTTTATGCAACACCTGACTACATTTATGTGTTGTCAAAGTAGGGGAAAATAATCTAGCATTGAGTCCTAAAGGGTAATAGTTATCACGAGGATAAAACAGTAGTTGAAAAATCTCAATTACACAAATTTATTAAGTTTATCAACAAACATGCTAATATTTCAGGCTTGTGGCATTCGTGGAGGTCATATCATGTATATCAACCCAGTATCACTGCAAAGCGTGTAATAGACACAGCGGTCCATCATGTCCAGTTCACGCTTTGTCTCTCCAGAACATAAAATAGACGCACATGCACAAGTTGCAGTAAATTGCATTAATCTGCAGTGCCAGCAGAGGGAGATATTTTATTTCAAGTCAACATGAAAATAATCACAGGACGTGTTTAAACAGACATTATTAACACATTTACATGTAAATACATATTAGCCATCTAACTTAATTGCTTCTAGGTGTGAATGCAGCATCACGCCAGGGTGCATCTCAAAATGGTGCTTATGAGATTGGTACAACCGGAAGGGGCGGACCACATCTGCAAAATGTGTCAGTGCATGCTCAATCATCCAGGAAATGAAATTCTGTTCATCTGGACGTAGCGTTTTCAGTGGGAGAAACGTCTCGTCACTCATCCAAGAGACTTCTTCAATCTCCAGCTGACTGCAGCTTTCCCCAACATTATAAACAGTACGTTTGCATAATGACCGAAATTAGCACCATTGGTGAACAAAGGGCTCTGAGGTCAGTTTCTTGATCAACAATATGCAAATTATCATGACCATTGGTCAACAACCACTGATCAAAGACAATTGATTAATAATAATTGATCATGAGTACCATTCACAGAGATTTGGGGAATGGCTGCACTGTAAGATGATGAAAAATGTGTCCTTAGGCCCCTTCCACAATTCACAGATGGTTTCCCTTTTCGTGTAAATGGCCTCCTTGACTCCCAAACCATCAATATTATTTTGCTTTGTTTCTTCCAGTGTGGAGGTCTTAACCACAATCAGTTGTTACCAGTGTTGGGAAGGTTACTTTTAAAATGTATTCCACTACAGATTACAGATTACATGCCCCAAAATGTATTTTGTAACGTATTCCGTTACGTTCAATGAGAGTAACGTATTCTGAATATTTTGGATTACTTAATATATTATCATGCTGTTTACAACTACATGAATGTACTATTGTTGTGTGATTTATTACGATTACTGAAGGTCTGCGGCTCCGAACCGTAGTAAAGGGACCTCTGGCTAATACCGAAAAATAGCTTTACTTTGTTGTCTGGGTCAAGTTTTAGACAGAGAGGCGTTGAAAGGCTGCTCCAACGGAACTTATTGTTTCGGAGGAAAACACGAACACAGTGTACAGTCGAGTCTTAATAGCTTACTTACAGCTGGGCTCGTCAGGCTCTCTTCTTGGCTGCAGTGGTTATTATTATATTTACATGTTTCCAGCTCCCGTTTCTGCTCGATGATAACTCTACTTTTTCACTCTCCTTTTTCTCCCTCCTCGCGCTCACAGACACATAACGGGTCCATTCTCCCTGCAGCACGACTACACTGCCCATCAGGCTACATTCTTTAGGGAGATGCCTGTAGCATTCTGCCTATTAGCTTAGCACAACAACAAAAAGGCAGAGAGAGCGTCACCCTGTAACCATGGCAACCGTAACGCTGCAACAGAGCAGATCAAACAAAACAGTCCTGACCCCCAACAATATGAAACAGGAAAATACCGCCATGTAATCCATTTATTTCAACAAAGTAACTGTATTCTAAATACCACCTTTTTAAACGGTAACTGTAACAGGATACAGTTACTTGTATTTTGTATTTTAAATACCTAACGGTGGTACATGTATTCCGTTACTCCCCAACACTGGTTGTTACTGCCTGGTCCAGCCTTGAATCTCTTTCTTCTGGCTGTAGCCTTCCAACATTGTCATCTTTTGAGATATACACACTAGGGCTGGGTATCGTCACTGATTTCTAGAATCGATTCGATTCCGATTCACAAGGTCCCGAAACGATTCGATCCACAGTGCGATTCAATTTGATTTGTATCTGGGAAATTTTGCCTCAGACAGTCAGAAATATTCTAATTCAGATCAGTATATTTACATTTTCTTGTATCTATAAAAAGGAAGCTGACACTCGCAAGACTTTATCCAAGGTGTGAGCATCACAGCAGAGGCCTTTGTGTCAAAGTAGCTGAAGATAAAACACAGAAAAACATGAAGGTGATTTTCCTGGCCTGGATTTTATAAAAATATTCTGCAGTACATCAAAAACAAAAGAAAACCATTAATTAATGAACATTACCTCTGACGTTACAGCGGTTTTATTAGAGACAGGGCTGAGCGTTTTGCATTTTGCATAATTTTTCCTTTCCAGTCACCTTTCTCACTCACTATGTATTAACAGACCTCTCTGCATTGAATCATATCTGTTATTAACCTCTGTCTCTCTTCCACAGCATGTCTTTTATCCTGTCTTCCTTCTCTCACCCCCACCGGTCGCAGCAGATGGCCCCGCCCCTCCCTGAGCCTGGTTCTGCCGGAGGTTTCTTCCTGTTAAAAGGGAGTTTTTCCTTCCCACTGTCGCCAAAGTGCTTGCTCATAGGGGGTCATATGATTGTTGGGTTTTTCCCTGTATATGAAGCTCCTTGAGGCGACTGTTGTTGTGATTTGGCGCTATATAAATAAAATTGAATTGAATTAAAAAGTTTCAATTTGTTCAGAAGCCCACTGAACAGCAGAAATTAGGTTTTCTTTTCGGAAGTAAGTAAAAGGTAAAAACAGTGGCCGACAGCCTGTAAACAACGGTAAACTTGTGCATAACAAGCAAGCGAATAATGCAGAAAACAGATTTTTAGACAGGAAACTGTTCTTGAAGTACGGAGAAGGAGAGAGAGAGAGAGAGAGAGCTGTGCATGAAGTGTGATTTTTATCGTGTTGAAAGCAAAACAGCAAAAGTCAGAGTGAATCCATGACGATGTTTATGTGAAGCGTAGTTTGGATCTTCTTTTGCTGCTGTTCGGTCAATATTGTTTGGAGAGAGATAAAACTAACAGCTTTAGAATTAGCGCAAAAAGGGCGTGAACACAAAGCTCAGACCGCCGAAACATCAGAATCAGCAGCTGTCGGCTTTCAGCCCCGACCGTGTCCGTGCCGTCGGGTGAGAAAGGCGACATTTTGTTAGGTTTCACCTGAGATTCTGGCATTTCGGGCAAAATAAATTTATATTAAAACATCGATTCAGGGTTTTAATGAATTGATATCACGTTATCCAAGCCAGAATCGATTTATTCGATAAATCGATTATCAAAACCCACCCCTAATACACACCATGTTTCACCAGGAGCTACTCTAACCACAGGATAAACCTCTTTCACTGTTCCTGTGGTGCAACAAGAGGAGCATAAAAGAAACCTAGGGTTGTTCTTATTTTTTTCAGTCACTGATTAATGGTTAGATATACCAGATTTATGGAGGGCTTTTTATTATAGAGCAACAAACTATTCCAGTAAAAAACATTAAATGCAGATCTACTAGATTCGTGAGACGCCATGTCCTCTCCAGCTTATGACTTCTCTGCTTTAAGCTGCACGTTTTAGAGATATACCAGGGAGTCAAGTGATTCAGGTAGCTGGTAAATGTTGAGGCTGTCATTTTCAGTGTCTATGGATGATAAAATCACAAACAATAATTCTTTTTCCTGATCTCAGCACAAAATCACATAAAAGTCTGAGAAATCTGATAGAAATTCTGAACTAGTTCCAGGTGGAAGATAGATAACAACAAATAAAACAGGTTTTTGAGTTATCGGGATACTTTGCAACACGTGTTTCCATGTTTCCAAGGCACAGATTCTTTAGGGGCCTGGAAGCAGAAACAGCCCTCCTTGTGCAGTACTGGTGTAGCGAAGGATAATACTGACCTATATCCTGCTCGTCTTGGCCTCCAGAAGGTTGATGGCTTCTTGATCCTCTCTGGTTCTGGTTACTTGTTCTCACAGTACACAAGGAAGGTAAAAAATCAGGCTGCCATAATTTTTCCACAATTTGTTTCAGTTCTAGCTCTGCCAGGCACTGTTATGGACAAGCCGAGTTGGTCCATCCAATGTGAATCTTCATGGCAGCCGGACATGCTGGTGGCTCAAGAATTACTGGTGCAATAGGTTTTATAACATGGCTTTGATCAGCACCAACAAAGGATGGAAATGTTCCAAGGACTGCAAGGGAAGATCTTTGAGGTGCTTATATTTTGTCAGAATGGCAGCAGGATAGGAATGGTCATTCAGGCCAAGGAATTTAGCTGTGAAAGCTGCAGTGTCTGGAAGGTCTTATGAGACTTGGCTGCAGGAGATATCTGGAACGATAGAGACGGGCTGCTAATAGTTTGGACATCTTGGTGGCTCATGCTTAAGGCCAAGCTGTTTTCTGCACCTTAGACACCAAGTGTCAGTGTAGCATTGGAGAGGAGCATGGTAAGCTCATCATGCTGATAGATGTGTACTTTAGTTGTGGAGCAAGTCTCTGAGTATCTTAAGGAGGACTCCTTTGTAATCTGTGGGCTTGTCCAGATATGTTCTACAGACCTTTAGAATTTGTATGAGCTTTCCTCATGTAAGATGTGAAGGTGATGGACCTTGCAGATACTGCATGGCTTCTTCAGTCTGCACTGGGTTGCCTGGTGACTCGGCAATCTGATCCCTATTGAATACCTTAAGCTGGTGCATTGACTGAGGTAGTGGCCATCTTTGTTGCAACAGGGTAGAAGGTCTTGGATGTTCTTCTCTTGCTGACTGACTGATTAAGCTTAGTGGACCAAGACTTTGAGACAAGCTGGGAGGCTGCAGGAAAGGTTGACAAGCTGGGTCTGGTGTGCAGTGGAGCTGAGGTGAATACTGATCCAGTGATACCGATGTTCCAGTGGTAAAAGTTCTTAGAGGTGTCTGAGCTCCTGAGTAAAGGAAGATGGATTTATTCACAGGAGCTTCCAGCTGATTTTAAACAGAAACTTGGAACACAACCTGCTGCCGACAGTTTTAGTCTTCATTCTCTCAACTGCAGAATCTTCTTCTGCCTAAAAGAAAAAAAAAATCAAGGAATAAAGTTGTGTCTAAGAATCTATATTTATTTCTTCCAGGACTTCCAGGAACTGAAGACCTCTACAGGGAGCCTTCCAGTTGGAGAATTGACTGGACAGTAGGTGGTGATTTCATACCTGTCCATCTGTAATCTGTGAATTGAATGTGTTCTGGAGCAGGTTAGATTCCTGATTAAGAAGTGAAACACTTTTGTAATGCAGAAAACCCAAGGCTAACCTCAAAGTTACCTGGATAAGATGAAACCCTGCCTTGTTAGCCTCTGATATGGGTTGAATGGGTTGTAGTGCTAATAGGAAAAACAGTTCTGGGTCAAAACAATCAGAGACAGACAGAGATATCTCCTCACGGATTTCCTGTCTTTCATTTCCGGCGTTTCCATTACATGACTGAACCGTGATGCAGTAATTACTGGGACTCAGAGGATGTAAACACTCCAGTGTTATAGTTAACCCCATAAAGGATCCCACAGGAGCACAAATGCAAAACAGAAAGAGGAGGAAATAGAGGAGGATAGAGAGAGCGAGAGAGAATGAATTATGAGATTCAGCTCAGACAGCAGAGATCTGCAGAGAAAGAATTAATGGTAATGTATAAGTCTAATGAGGGAGAGAAAGGAAAGAAAAGCATCAAATGAAACACAGACAGCGCTGCATTGATGTGATACTAAAGTAAACATATATCTCCATAATCTCCATTTGGCTGACAGTGATTTATGAGTCTGGCGTGACAGGCAGTTGCAGCAGTCGAGGGTTTACGGATGATTGCACTCTTGAAGATGATTTTGTCACTTGAGATTATTTGGGCTCTTTGTCACAACCTTCACGTTGTTATTTGATTTATGTGCTTCAGTCTTGGGGAATGTAACTTTTTGCTGTCAGGAGAAATATAAATAACTGCTGATAACAGCCCGACTGTCTTTTTACTACCTTTATTTAGATGCTCGATACTTTACGTGCCTTATCAGAGAGACTTATGTTTGATAAAAGTGTCCCTTGTAAGCAAAAGAAAAAGAACTTTTTTTAAATTGTACTTATTTGCAGCCCCTCTCTTCAAAGGTGAGGATTGATGTCACACAAATCTTTGTTTTTCTTGCTGGTCCAGTGCAAATTACTCAAGTAGTGAATTTTCTTTTTCTTTAACTTATTATGTTTTATATCCTATGTCCAAGACAATCAAATGATTGGACAGACAGGTTCCATGGTTTATCACATGTTAAGAGCTTTTAAAGCTTTGGGTAGATGTCTGAATGGTTTCTGTGTACTAATGCATTTAGCACAGCATTTTTATACATAGCAACAGAAATATAACAATAAGAAAGAACACCAATATCCAGTAACATCGAAGACATTTAGCAATTGAGGGGTTTTTTTTTGCCATGCAAGATTTCCAGTACAAGACATTATCTTGGCACATCTGCTGCTCCAAGCAGCATTATGTTCTCTTTTTATTTGATAACTGTAGTTATTAGCTGCTTTTCAATTTAGAATGACATCTAAAGGACACATTTATAGCGTCCAGAGATTCGAGCCTTTTCATCTGGCCTTTACTGCACTTTTACAAGGTCTGTGACCCTTTTGAGGAAGATTTACAAACCATTTAGAACCACAGATGATCTGCCACAGAAACATGCATTTGTGTGTTCACCATCAGTTTTCCTGCAATGCTGACCTGATGCTGCAGGCATGGAGACTGTGAGCAGGCGTTGGAAGAGATTCAGGAATCTGGTGCCTTTTGCAGCATTTCTCGTGGAAATATCTTATAAATAATATTACCTGCTCTGAGCTACAGACTTGAGTGAAGTTCTAATACATTATTAGTCTCTTACTCAGCACTAAGTAGCAAATACTGAACTTTTCCTTTGTTTCTGCACAACAACAGCATAGTTGCCATTATTGTTAACCCAGGCCTTGAACAACCCAGTGTGGAAATCTCACTTTTGATGATCTACATATTTGGTTTGGCAAAGATTTTATGCTCTTTCTAATGCAAGCCTCCTCATTCATCTGGGCTTAAGTCTGGCACTAGTTTGTGGCAAATGCATTTGTCTGTAAATTGCACACCTTCACGTGTGTGCGCTTGCTAACTAAGCCTGTCCCTTTTGCATGTTTTTCAACATGTAGGGTAGTGCCATAAGCTTCCATTGATGTCCTTAAAAGTCTGAAACACACACTGTGAGACCATGTCCCGATTTTCTCTACCAGAGTTGTCAGCAGGAGTGAAAATGGAGAAGCCTGCTGGATGCAGTTATCAAATAGAAATCACTCAGTGCTTTATGTCAATGAAGAAAAGAAAACAACCCGTAGAGAGAAACTCTACTGTAATCAAACATTAAGTCAAACGCATGCAACAAAATAATCAGCGTTACATTAAAGATCCATGCAGTATCGTTGTGGGTGGCTATAGCTCAGTCAGTAGAGTGGATCATCTACTAATCAGACAGATTGAATGTTAGATCCCCAGCTACTCCACCATGCATGTCAAAGTGTTACCGGATAAGATGGAGAACTCTGTGTTGCCCTGATGCATCTGCTGGTGCATGTTTGTCTGGGAGTGTTAAACAAGGTGCTTGGGGGGGAAAGCACATTTGTGTGCAACTGAGGATTATAGCAAAAAGTGCTTCGAGTGCTCACTTAGAGTAGAAAAGTGTTATTTAAGTACTGGTCCATTCACTATTTACTAACGAACAGCAGCGTTGTAAGGAGACAGAAGCTGACTAGAGCTCAGCATCATCCTGCTAACACTGGGACCAGCTGAGAACACACTCTGTGTGTGTGTGTGTGTGTGTGTGTGTGTGTGTGTGTGTGTGTGTGTGTGTGTGTGTGTGTGTGTTGCAGGGTAATTGGTGTCAGCTTTAATTAGCGGCTCCGTGCCTGACACCATATAGAGCTGCTGAACTGGTGACACTATAAAACCAACATTTATACATTAACTCTGAACACGTGGAAGCTGAAGAAGGATGGATGTTATGCAGAGTTCAGGGTGGAGTGGGTGGAGATGGGGGGTGATATGTGACAAAAGGATGGCAGAAAGAGTGAAAGAAAGGGTTATGCGATGATAGTGACACCTGCTATGACGTGACACGTGAGGCTGAGCTGCAGGTATAAAGATTTTTACTGGGAGTGTCCGGGATGGACGGGATTAGAAACAAATAGATCAGAAATATGTCGGAGTGTGTCAGAGCAGGCAAGGCTGAGATGGTTTGGACATGTGCAGATGAGGAACGGTGGAGAGGAGTATGGAGCTGCCAGGCAGGAGCAAAAGAGGAACACCATGAATGTAAAAGATTCATGAATGCAATGGAGGAGGACACGCAGAGGGTTGGTGTGACAGAGGAGGATGCTGGGGATAGGCTGAGATGGCGGCAGATGATTTAGATCCCTAAAGGAAGTAGACAAAAAAAGATTTAAGGGGGAATGCAAGTGACGCTTGCATTTTTAGTATTTTAGTTTATGTCCTTGAATTTTCAGATTTAAATAAAGAGAATTCCACTATAAACAAAACCCATGCTCATGAAATTTGGTAGTAATATAAAAATATATACAATTAAAATGAGATTATCATTACAGGTAAAAATACGTTTTTAATCTTACCTGCCACAATATATGGACCATGTCAAATAGAGACTTCTGCTTCCATCTTGTGGCCGTTGGGGGAAATGCTCCAGCTCAAGACATGAAAATGAGAATTCTGCATCAAGATGATGGGAGAAGTAGGATTGTTTGCAAACGGCTACAGTCGTTCAACAGTTTATACACATTTGAACATTACTGCACATAATTCATGACACACATGCGTACTTCTGTTTTTGCTGACAAATAGCACCCTGCTTCAACAGTGTTGAGTTCTGGGCTGTGGGGAGGCCTCTCCATGGCTCGCTGTCTTTCATTGTGTGTGCGTTTTAATCCAAGTATGCTTTTACTGCTTTTACTATTTGGGATCATTATGCTGAAAAACAAAGCCGCTGCCAATCAGACATTTGCTCCAGTGTCACAAAACAATAAACATCTGGCCAATAGAAAGTGGACCCGTGACAGTCACAGCTACAGTTGTGGGCCACACACCCACTTCTAACTGGGCGAGTATAATGCTGTCTCTTTTGTCTTGTACATGCAGTACAGTCTATGCTCTGATTGGCTGGATGATCTTCTGACTCAGTGCATTCCCATGATGCACGAGTATTTCTTGTTCACTCACCTGTCTGTGCTGAATCATACTTGTTATTAATCTCTTTCTCTCTTCCACAGCATGTCTTCCTGTCTTCCTTCTCTCACCCCAACAGGTCACAGCAGATGGCCCCGCCCCTCCCTGAGCCTGGTTCTGCTGGAGGTTTCTTCCTGTTAAAAGGGAGTTTTTCCTTCCCACTGTTGCCAAAGTGCTTCTCATAGGGGGTCATATAATTGTTGGGTTTTCCCTGTATGTATTATTGTAGGGTCTACCTTACAATATAAAGCGCCTTGAGGCGACTGTTGTTGTGATTTGGTGCTGTATAAATAAAATTGAATTTGGAGTACAGAGCATTTTATCTGGATCTTTGCATTTCCACAAGCTTTTAAAATACAGTGCAAAAACTACAGAGCACTCTCCACAGAACACTTATTGGTTTAATCAGTAAACAAGACAACTTTCAGCACTTTTGTAGTGTTTATTTACAGCACAGCACATTCATGTACAAATCTGTTTAGCTTAGAATTTCACAGACATTACATTTACAGGACAGACCCAATTGAAGCCTGGAGAGTTCATCGCTTCCATGTCCAAGCTGGAAATGATCCGTGTCCACATCAGGAAGGACTGAACCCTGAGGAGACCAGTCTGTTTTCTAAAAGGAAGGTTTTCTATATGACGTGGGTCTTTAAATCATATTGTTTTACACTAACACAAATTTTTGAAAAAATCTCAGTAATATTTGTAACATTATACAGAAATACTACTACTGCTGATAATAACCATGAAAAACAGCAAGAAGTGAGGCCATCGTTCTCTGCGCATGGCACTAAATACAAATACACACAGGAGGCTCAGTGAAAGGCAAACATGCCAACAGAGATTTGATCGTTGGCAACTGCACATCGCTTATGTGTGTGCTTTATTTAGCCACCACCCTCCTGCTGAGGTCATGAGTCCAGGCTGCTCTGAGGGTGCAACACATTTCCTGTCAGTCACTCTGCATGCTCCAACTTTTCTGAAATATTTTGCTGGCATCAAATTAAAAATCTTAAATATTAATAAAATGGGCGGAAATAGAAACCAGAGATCATATGTTTGAGTAATCTTTATCTGAGAGCTAAGGTGAAATAAATAAAGCTTGCAGAGTCATACAGTGGCACTCATACTCAAACCCCATTGGCTCACAGGGGGCCTAAAAGGAAGGACCACAGCACGTGTCTTCAGATGCTTCTTGTCTGATGGCTCACACGGAAACTCTGTTTGAATCCAGATATATAAACTACACTGCATTACTTCTAGAGAGCCAGCTGCAAGCGTACAAGGACTTTTATTAGTCATATTAATAAGAGAGCAGGAACAATAATGGCTGCATTTAGAAATAATTTAGAAGCATAGCACCAGCATTGTATATCTTTCCTTTATTATGCAAGCAGTTCTTTAAATTGCATTTAACTAAATAACAATAAAAAAGCTGTTCTGTAGCTTTTTCTCATATGACAGTCTCTCGTGTTTATGCCCACTGTTTGTGATCCAGAACTACAAAACAGGCGTGGCAATCGGTGTTCTGTCATCTTAAGCCAAAAATGAACTTTCAGTTTGAATCAGTGTTGGAAACGTTTGTGTACAGGTCTGCGTGTACGTATCTGTGCTGGTCTTTGACAGCTTTTACAGCTCCTATTCCCAGAATGTGAATTCTGCTCAAACACACTGAGGCGGAGGTCTGTCTTTTGGTATCAAATGGGAGCAAACAGTGTGTCATGCTGCCGCTACACTCTGTCAGTCATTACAACAGCAAACCAAATAAAATGCAACATCAAGCTACAGTAGTTACTTTAGGAGGTGTTGAGGAGGAGGAGGGTAAAGTGAAGTTGGCTTTGCAGGTTCTTAAAAAGTTCCAACAGTTGAAATAAGAGACTGACTGTGCAACAGTATCTGATTATATACTTACAGTATATAGTTAAGAGGGTTTGTGTGGTAATGTGACAGCACTAAGTTGTCCTCGGTGAGATTGCTGGTGCGTGTAATGGGTCAGTAGATGAACTCTCCAGGGACTTCCTGCAGAGCACTGAAGGGCTCCTCGAACTTGAAGCGTTTGGAAATGGCTTTCTGCTCAGCAGTCAGGGCCGCCTCCTCCACGCTGGAGGCGGAGGACTGACGGCACTGACCCAGGGTGTAGGCTGCCATGACTATCAGCTCCTCTGTCAGCGGGCCATGAACTTCCCCTGCATCCTCTTCCTCAGCTGAGCTTGTACTTGTGGGAGGTTCGGGACTGCTGGTGGAGCTGCTGGTGGAGCTGGGCTCTTCCTCCACAGAGAGGATCTCCTCCACTGTCTGGTTGTCCTGAGGCTCAGTGGGCTGAAGCCACGGATGTGTGAGACAGTGCTCGGCTGTGGCCCGCTCCCTGGATACAAACACAGACCCACACGTGAAACAGTTATCCATGTCATACTCTCCAAAAGTTGATTCTGTTCATCTGGATGTAGCGTTTTGTGGGAGAAATGTTTCGTCACTCATCCAGGTGACTTCTTCAGTCTCAGCTGACTGCAGGTTTCCCCAAATCTTATAAACAGGACATTTGCATAATGACTGGGAAAAAAAAAAGAAAAAGGTCCACCCCTAAAGATCGGGTCCCCCGACACAAACAGAGTATTGTTGTTTACGCTGTTATGTGCCAGGATCAGGTAAACCAAACAACCTCTGGTGAAGCGGATGGCACAACACAGAAGAGCCACCTCGTCAGGCCAGGACTCTGCAGTCTATTTACACCTACAGGCCAGTGGACACTCTTTCAAGGATGAGGATGTAACATCCTGGACAGGGAGGAACGCTGGTTTGAGCACGGAGTCAAGGAGGCCATTTACGTGAAAAGGGAAAGACCATCTCTGAATCGAGGAGGGGGCCTAAGGGTACATCTGTCACCATCTTACAATGCTGTGATTGCAGCCATTCCCCAACTCTGTGAATGGTACTCATGGCCATTGATCAGTGGGCCTTGATCAATGGTCTTGGATCATTGGTCATTGATCAGTGGGTTTTGATCAATGGTCATGAGAATTTGCATAATTATGATTAAGGAACTGACCTCCCAGCCCATTGTTCCTTCAGTGGGCTGGTTTCAGTCATTATGCAAATGTCCTGTTTATAAGATTGAAACCTGCAGTCAGCTGAGACTGAAGACGTCACCTGGATGAGTGACGAAGCGTTTCTCCAACAAACGCTACGTCCAGATGAACAGAATCAACTTTTGGAGATTTACTTACCTGGATGATTGAGCATGCATCAAGAAATGTCATACTCTGTTTCAGTGGCAGTCAGCCATTTATCTTAAACTGGTCATAGCAGGTCAAAGGTTATAAAAATGCTGATTAAGCTCCAAAGATAAGAGAAATACACAAAGGCAAAAATGATACCACATTCTGAGGCCACATTAGAGTGAACTGTGTTGTTTCTGTGACTGACTGTGGGTGTTTGCGGAGCAGCATTTGGATGAAGGACAGAGCAGCTGGGTCCAGCTGCTGAAGCTCCTCATCACTGTAGCTCACACTGAGCTGGGAAATGTTGAGAAACGTCTCCTGCTTGTCTTCGCCCAGGAATGGAGAGATTCCTGTGAGCATCACATATGCCAGCACCCCAACACTCCTAAACACACAAAGCAAAATATTCAGGCTTCGAGTGCGATCAAACGCAACACTTAAAACAAGGAATACTGTTTCTATGACAACAAAGCTAGAAAGGTGAACAATCAAAGTTCATATCTGGGATCTCGGCTTCAGTTTTGTTGGTACTCTCGTAGTTAACAGTCCAACGATACGACGTACATGCAGATAAGCAGCAAAAACTGATGGACGGCATTCACAAACACTGATGTGTGTGTCTCAGTGTTTGTATGATTCAAGCCTTTTGAGACTTTGTAAAAGATTCTGATGTTTTTTGTGATGAACATATATATATATTAGGGGTGCAACGATATTCGTATCGATATTGAACCGTTCGATACAGTGCTTTCGGTTCGGTACGCATATGTATCGAACAATACAA
>NW_005187599.1:567863-584513 GCF_000239375.1 Pundamilia nyererei
TATATGTATTTTAAGACTGCTGAAGACAAGCACATTGCCTGAAAATCACCCATACTGCCAGTAGGGGGCAACAAAGTTAAAAGTTCTACTCAAATGAAGCTCATACTGGAAAGAAAGCTGAGGAAATTGTATTGAGATGTCTGTTTGTGTGTGACTGCTGCGATAGGTAATTAGCAAAATTCATCAAATACAAGTTTTCAAAACCTTTTGTTCCACATGAAATTTATCTCAGTATACCACTATAGGACTTTCCTTACCACATGTCTGTTGCTGTGCTTATTGGCTCATAATTCAGAATCTCAGGAGCTGTGAAGACGAACAGACAGTTGTTTAGAATCACCCCAGTGTTCGATTCTTGTAAGGTGGTAGCAGCAAGGCTGAGCAACAACTCACCAACATACTCTGGGGTTCCCATAATCTCTCTTAGTTCTTGGTGGCTGCTGACCATCCTGGACAGACCAAAGTCCACAATCTTAATGTCACCCAGAGGAGAAGTGCTCGTCAGCAGGATGTTCTGAGGCTGACAGGACAGCACACGTGTTATCGTTAGACAGCTTTTTAAACTGTGTTAACTTGTGTGTGTTTCATGGAGTCCACTGGCTGACCTTCAAAGCATTTTACTACAGAGTGAGAACTGAGTAGCACTTCAAGCACTTCCTATCACATGCACAGTTATATTACCTAATAATTATGTGTTTGAACTGTGTTGTGGGATAACCCACGCAAACCTTAGCCTGTGCAAATGTTGCCCATCACTTTCACACAGGAAATACTCAATTTGTGCTTTAAACTGATTTCACTGGGGCAGATGTCATTCAAAATACAGATGTTTCCCTCTGCCTCCACGTGAGATAGAAGTTCAGTTGTTGTTAGACTCATATAGACTTTTTGTGTCATGGTGATGTGTACACAAAGAATGTATCAGGGATTCGTTTACAAGATCGAAAATGTATCAACTACACAAGTGACACAAAGTAAAGGAGACGGTGGAGAGTCACGAGTGCGTCCACAAACCTTTAGGTCAAGATGAACTACATTGTTCTGGTGGAGGAAGGCCACTCCCTCCAGGATCTGTCTCATGAGCCTCTTCACATCTTCCTCACTGAAGGCCTCATCCTCTTGGTCTGACACACACTGATTGAAAATTTCTCCTCCAGCCGCACTGCAACAGAAGACACATGACGTGGGACAGATCAGTTGCAAATCTGTTGACTGGCCCTCTGTAATGTGTCAGTGTCAAAGTATCTTACACCATTCAGGCCTGCAGACCCTCAAACATTTCAATGTGTAATTCTGGGGTTGGCTGTAGGAGGGAACTGCAGCAACCCAAACTACAGACCGTATGCTTGTTTCATCCATAATTTGACCGAAATGAATATGAAGCTTTTCCTACGTGATTACTTTGTATGGTGAATCCCACAAGACCCAGCAGAAATAACCCCCTCTCTGACCTGTCTGTGTTCTGACTTGTTGGAGGTGGAGGCAGAAATAGCACATCAAATCCAAATATAGCAAACTAATTATGAGCTTGAATGGGGCCATTTACACTGTTGGTGATAACTTGTTATTTTATTCAGTCGCACACAAATAAAAAGGGTTGTAATCAAAATACAAACAGTCAAACTTACTGAACCTCTACATCTAACTTTAACTTCTTCTGACCAGATGTAAACTCAATAAACTCGGTTCAAAATATAAAGTGAGGGCAGTCAGGAATAGACAACGGGTCCCCTTAGGGTGCTGGTGAATTAGGCTTTATCTCAGAGGAAGGCAGAGAGGAGAAGGAAGAGGTTTGTGTGACTGCGTTTTTGGTTTGCAGGTTGGGAAGAAAAGTCTGGGTTAGAACTGTTGAGTCCTAATCAAAGCCAAATGTCACAGTTCCTGACAGGAAACCCATTCTGAACACTGACCAAGGTGTGAGGCACTACTGAAGCCCAGCTACAGTATAACTACGCACTTCACACATTGAGATCCAGGACCTGAGTGAAGGGTTAAGTCAAACATTTCCAGAAGAGCAATTCTGGTTTTTCATTTGTAAATTCCCAAACTTCAACCTGACCAACAGATTCCAGTCTCCAAGACCAGTCTACTTTTCCTGGACCATTTTTAAAAAAAAACACTGGATATCATAAAGCTTCAAGTTTAAAAGGTCTGCTCATGACACTGAAAAACATGTTTTTTTATTTATGAATGCTACAAATCTCACCCCATTAACACTGTTTCTAAGGTTGTGATACATTGTTGCCAGCCCTGACCTCTCGTCCTCTCTAAGTGTGTGCCAAGAGTGCTGGCAGTGGTCTCTCTGTCATTTTTACAATAAACAGTATAAAAGATGGACATATGGGTATTTAGGCACTTGTGCATTGGCTTTTTTTTTTTTTAAATAAATCAGCCAGGTAGCTAGGTCCATCAGCTACTGTGTATTATTTTCACACTGAGACATGCATACAGACAGACAGACGAGCACAAATACACCGTCCATGCTTGGCAATGGTGGGAAAACATCTAGAGGTGTGGTCATACCAAATGTGTTTTTGTCTCAAGAACAGTACATAAGCTAGTTTTGTTTTTTACCCTTTTCCCTCCATCATGGCATCATGCTGAGTGCAACAGAAAAATGGCATCAGCTTAAAGAAAGAATGAATAAATCTTACACTTCCTAAGAAAACAGCATGCTTTGAAGCCAGACTTGTGCTTTCCAGTGGAGCACCATCAGCATTGTCTGCCCATCTGCAAATATACAGACAGGGGAGGTGGTGGCTCATCCATTTACTGAAATCAACAGCAGACGGAGTTTCAAGTTTCAGCCCATCAAAGCAGCTGCACCATCACCTTCAAAGCCAGTAAACAGTATCTGCAGATGGTAAACGGACTGGTTCATAAGTAGCACTTTTCTACTCTGCCTGGGCACTCAAAGCACTTATGCAACTTGTCCTCATTCACACAGCGAATGGTTAGAAAAGGCACTTGCTGGGTACGGTTAGGGTTAGTAAGTAAGTGCCTTCGTTTTAACATTTGCACACGCTGATACTCTGACAGATGCATCGGAGGGCAATTTGGTGTTACCATGACTGGAACAGCCAGGTATCAAACCACCAACTTTCCAATTAGTTTATGACCTACTACACCTGAGCTACAGCAATCCCATGCAGAGAAGTTCCCTTTAACTTCAACTGCAGGATTTCACTGACAGCAGCTCCTTTGCATAACAGAAGGTGAACTAAGAAGTTGCAAACTCACTTTTGTACAGAATTCTGAGGTAGGTGATCAGGCAGGTGTCTGGCACTCAGTAGGTGTGTCTCTGGGGTTTGTAAGGTGATTCTCTGTATATTTTTCATTTCTCTTTTATGTAGTTAACGGCCTTTTTCATAATGATTACATGGAACAAATGGTTGCATAATGAATGAATGTTTGTGCTACAGACCATTTCAAGATGTGATACTAAAAACTGAGACAAAAAAATAATTTAGCAAAGGGGCACACCATGGGTATTAAAAATGTGACAAATCTATACAAAAAATAACGTCAGTGACACTATTGTTGTTGTTTCATCTAGTGTGGGGAAAATACATATGTGTCAGATGTTTAAAGATTCTTTGATGTAATACAAAGAAACAAAAGAACCAAAACAACATTTTAGGTTGTCTGAGGTAGTGCTGTGCTTCTGCTGATCTGGCTGCATATTTCATTGCTATATATTTCAAGGGGCCATCACAGTGTTTGAGGCGGTGGTGTTGTTTGACCTGCTGCCCTCTGATCAGCGCCTCAGGTCAATCAGATCCCACACCTCCAGACTCCTTGTTTGTATACATATTTCTGCTGTTTGTTATTTATTCCTACTGTCTTACGATTTATATTTTATTCCCACAGTTGGTGTGGAGCACCCACAATGTCACTGTTCATTTAAAATGACAATAAAGCCCTATTCAGTTTTATTCTACCTAGCTGCTGGTAGACTTTTCTCAGCTTAAATCTGGAAATTTAGAAGAAACATAAGACTTTGTAGACACAAATAATGATGTTTTCCTGTTTCATTAACTGTTTACTACAGTTACAAATGGCCAGTCCTGATAAAGTTTGCTTCCTAGCGCCATTATTATTTTATTAGCCATAGCTGCTAGCTCCTACCCTTGTGTCACGTCACTATTGGGTAATTTCTAATACGTAAAGGGCTAATTTTAACTGTGTGTTGGCTGATATTAATCATGATTAATAATTGTGATCAACTGTTTAATACTATAATCTTGTTAAAGTTGTGCGTCATATTTATACTGTTGCAAATTAATGTGTAATCCAAAAGTCATTCTTAGTATTGAATGAGTATCGCATTTTTTGGTTTATGAATCAAACATGGATAACGCAGAGCCTACATAATGGGCACGCAGTGGAGAAACTCTAATATCCGTTTCAGCTCCACAACCACAAGGACATATATAAGATTTTTAATTATTTAATTATTTTAATTATTTCTCCCCCAGTTTGAATCACAAAACCCCACAGATTTCACTTAAGTGACAAAGGCCAATAGCCCACTGTTTTATGAAGGCAGTGATGCAGCTTAAACATCAGTGTCTTCATAAATAACTTTGTGCAGAAAGCAGTGTGTGACTGGAGAAAGTGCCAGAAAAAAATAGAGCACTGGAAATGAAAAATTAACGATTAATAACTAGGCCAAAGCAGAGGGAATGTTCAGTGTTAATCTGTTGGCCACACACCTGGTTAACAACTGCAGGTGCATTCAAAAGTTTGAGAGAAACCTCATCTCTCAGAGGATCAGACATATGAATGCAGTGTGGTGCCACACACACTGCTCTGCTGTGAGAAGTCTGATACGCCAGACTTAATACACTGCAGGTGTATCCAGGTCATTTGACCCTGGAGGACAATGAAGAACACTTTCTACTAAAAGTATCATTCACCCAATTAGACTCCAACATGCATACAGTGTATTTATCCATACCATAGCACTTTTATCTGACACACACACACACACACACACACACACACACACACACACACACACACACACACACACACACACAAGGGGCAGCTCAGGATTTAGTATCAGTATCATCCCATAATGGGCCCATGAGAATGGAAAGTTCTTTGAGTGATCTAACAGTTTTCCACTTTATGTACAAAGATGCAGTTAGTTCACTTCAATAATCACCTGCAGCGAAAGCAAGTGGCTCAAAAGTGAACACATGCAGGGGAGAGCGAGGGAGCCAGTGATGTCCTAAGAAAAATAATACAGTGTAAGAGGAGGTTTTACAGGTGTTTGTGTATGAGGACAAAATGGAAGATAAAATAAATAACAAGAGGCTGAAGAAGAAAACAATACGATTTTCAATAAGGGCCACTTTAGCTCAGGAGGTGCAGTAATTAGAAGGGTGGTGGTTCGATCCCTAGTTACTCCATCCTTGGGCAGTGAAACCCAAATGCTGCTCTGATGCATGTGTGTAGAGTAGATATAAAATCAAACCTGTAAACCTGAAGTCTGTGTTCAACAGCTGACCTGTTCGATGAGTAGAAGAACACAAAACATTACTTACTACGCAGAAACCTGCTCTAAACATGCAGACGAACGACTCTTTCATGGCATGCATTTTTAATTTGGGCCGATTGGGACCTGATGAATGTGAAAACAAAGGTTTGTCTTTTTACTTGATGTAGTTTCTGAGGAGAGGATATCAGCAAAGTTTAGTATTGTGGTCTAGACCAGCGGTCCCCAACCCCCGGGCCTCGGACCGGTACCGTCCCGAGAGTCGTTTGGTACCGGGCCGCGAGAGTTTAGGTTCAGGTGTGAAATGTCTGGTTTTCAGGGTTTTTATTGGTTTTCAGCGTTATTTTGTTATCGTTTTTATCGTTACCTCGGTTTTCCTGGGTCTTTTCACGTGTGTTATGAATAAATCTTTTTTTTGGTACCGGTACTGGTTTTATTTTGTTGTATTTATCCACGACACCTTAAAGGCCGGTCCATGAAAATATTGTCGGGCATAAACTGGTCCGTGGCGCAAAAAAGTTTGGGGACCGCTGGTCTAGACAACCCAAAACGGGATGTCCACATAAAAATAAATAAATAAATAAAATAAAATAAATACACATCCATGCAAAACATGTGAGTCGCAAAACTGACACTGTGCCTCTCGTGTATAGCTTTAGTAAATCAGTTATTTTTGCAGTTGACCTCATTACATTTGTATTGTAGGAGCGCCACAGGAAAGGCACAAGCCTTACACAAGCAAAGACCCCCCTGCATTTAGTCATTACTTATTATTAATATCTGGCTCCTTTTACGTTGTAAACTGTTTAGATTTTACTGCATAAAATAGTGCTCATCACATCTTGTTGACACCAGCTGATTACACCACTCTGTCTGTCCACCTGACCTGAGGAGGAAACAAATGTCTGACCTGATCTTGTCGGTCCAGTGAACCACCGGTGCACCTCAAGCACTCCTCAAACTGTCCTCATTCATAAAGTCCTCTACAAACACTCACATTAGGGGTGACAGCTGGATTTCTACATTTCAGTGCAGCTAGCCAGCAACGAAAAACAACTTACTACTTGAGACAGAGAGTGAACTTGAACAGTATATTCTTGGTTTTAACAAAAAAACTCATTGCTGCAGCCAAAGACAGTGGAGAAGTGACCGACTTGTTTTCCACTAAGTTATCATTTCTGTCACTTAGCTAACATAAAATAATGTAAGTCAATAAGCAGCAACCAACCAAACCCACTGGTGTCACATTCTGTACTGCCACAAGATGGTGCTAAACTTGTCCCAAAAACTGATTTATTAAATCCAGCTTCAAAGATAGTGTTCAATCTAACAGATATTTAGAGTAGCTGTAAATTAGTCTTCATACATGCAGCGTTACATGTTCATTTTATTAAATACCTACTTCATACAGACTACTGATGTGTCAGTTGCAAACAAAACGGCTCTTAGAGCCGACTCTTTGAAGTGAACGACGCGAGCCGACTCCTTATTGGGAGCCGTGGGTTTGTTTTTTCCCCCCTTTCTCTCACCCTATCTCGCACTGTTTTCCCCACTTCACTCCGCACAGAGCGGGAGGGAGAGAGAGAAAGAGAGCCAGGGACAACAACGTCACATTAGAAATGTATAGTAATCATCCACAACTATTTTCAGTTGCGGATGATAAAGGATTCAGAAAGTTTATTCATGCAGGTCCATATGACAGAGGATGTGCATCTTCTTTTTGTTTTCATATTTTTATTTTTATTTAATTGTGTTGTGGTTTGCAGTGTTTTGTGTTGTTTCACTTTAAATTTGTTTAAAAGTTGAAATGTAAATAGTTGGGTTTGTATAATATGATTTATTTATAACATTTTATGTGGAGTGAATAAATAAGAGTATATTTACGGTGGCCCCTACAGACAAAACACGTACAAACACAACAGAAGTGCTCCAGGATGCTAGGGGGCAGTGGTGAGCTTTTGTTACCTAGAGGCTACACAAGCCAGGAAGTACCAACAACTGGATTAGGTGTGTGGTAGTAACAGGTAAATAAACAGTTTTTTAAATTATTTGAATATATATGAGTGCTTGTGTATAAATACACAAACAATACACATGCTTTCAATTGTGTAATTTAAGTGATCTAGGCAGCTCTGTTCTGAAGTTCAGTTCATGCTAGAAATGTATTTTGGAGTTTGTACGTGTTTTGTCTCCAGGAGCCACCGCATATATTTATATATAAACATATAAAATTAAAACCACAGGTTTTTTTTACATTAGTAATTCCTTTTGTGCATAATTTTATATTGTTTTTGATAATAAATTAATTAAAGCAACAAAACAACCTGAAGAGCCGGTTGGGAGCCGAAAGAGCCGGCTCTCTAAAAAGAGCCGGAAATCCCATCACTAATACAGACCCCATCTCCAACGCCCCCAAAAAACAAACAGTGGTGATGTGCGGATTTACACATGTGGGAGTTACAGTGTAACTTCAACATGCAGAGGAATCAAGATCTGAGTTAAACTGTGACACTTAATCCAGCAAATACTGATAAGACTTTCATAACAGGCTGCCTGGCTTCTTAAACAGAAGTAACCTAATCAACTTAAGAGACAGAAGTCTCACTAAACAAGCGATCCACACTTCCAAAATCCCCAGCCACACACTGACACTAAAACCACATTTTGAGCCTTCAAATTTGTGAGGACCGGTGAGTGTGTCCTCACAAGTGACTGTTGGTTCTCACAAGTATAGCAGAATGCAGATTTCGGTCCTCACAAAGATAGCTAGACAGGAGCACACACACATTATATCAAACAAACACAGATTGGCTAGCTGCCTGCTTGTTGGCCTGACAGCCTTACAGTAGACCCTGTGAGATGTCAGGTTGACCCAGAGGCTGGAGGGCAGTTTGAATTTGATTAATGAGTTGCTAATGTAATTAATGCCAGCACAGTCCTGTGGGACTGAATCAATTTAACTTTGGTCGGCCATCCGTTACCATCAACTTCAGATGATTTGTTGAAAGGAAAAAGAAAACAAAATCGCTAACACAGAAAGACAGAATTATTCACACTAACATTCACACCTGTGGACACTTTATAATCATCAGTTAATCTAACCCCACTGTGTGTGACAGATAGAAGGGGAACAATACAGTCAGACCGAGTGCAAATGAATGGAGCAAAGTGACCCTTCATAAAATATTCATGTCCAGAAACCCGGAGTTCCCCACATCCTAATGGCTCCATTTATTGGTGGAAAATAGAAGCTCAATAATTTGCCTACATGTCTGTGACCTGACATCACTAATTAACCTCCTACAGGCTTTGTTCAGCCTTTGACACATATATGTCATTTGTATAAAACCCCAATGAGTTTGACATTTAAGTTAAACAGTCTTCTATTTAAACAAAAAGAAATGACCGTACCCAACAGCAGCATGACATAAATAATGAGAAAAGGTGTTACTTCATTAATCAGTGTCTGTACTGTCCAGCTTCAGCATATCAACAAATGATCAAATATCACATCATCAAACCAAATTTAAGCTGCAGAGTTCTACTGTTGACTTAAACTGTTAAACACATCAGTGAGCCTCACAGGGTGAACATACATCTAATGCATGTTGATTGTCATGTTCACATAGAAATTTTATAATATTTTGGTCAGATTACAACTACCAAGCTGCGTGCATGTTGCAGCTCGACTACTTGCTAAATTGTGCTGCTGTTCAGAAACTGGCACACTTTAGTAGATCGCCTGCATGACTCCTACTTTACTTTGTCACTTTAATTTATTCTACTCAGTAAACCAGCTCTCTAATTCTTCCTGTTTGACCACTGTTCAATACAAATATAGTGATCACTGGTTGTGGGAAACTATTCACTTCTTTTTAAATATATTTGTGATGATGTCTGTGATCCACCCCTCCGCTGACTGTTTTTGGGTATGACACAGTGAAAGTAGTTTAATATGATAATATGATGATGATATTACGATGATCCTCAGAGGATATGATCTTTACAGTATCAAACCAGTTTATAAACCAGTATGTATCCATTTTTTTCAGTACGACTGGGCGAGGAGCCATACTTGGACTGATCACATGCACTCGTGCGGCTCAATACATAATGAACTCCCAGTTGGAGCTCAGCCAGCAGCGAGCGCATGGAGCTCTTTATTGCTCTCATTCATTCTCTGTGGGTAACTGTCCTCTCTCTGGTTAATGATTCTCTGTCGCATTTACACTATTCATGTCTCAGTGTTATTCCCCCCTTTCTCTCTCACTCCCCACCCTCTGCAATGTCATGAATAGATTTCTATGACCCTCATTCGTAGACTATTTGCCCCCTCCTCCCTCTATCCTTCAATCCTCCATCACCATTTGCCCCACTGCCCGAAATATCTGTCAGCTGCTGGCCAAATAAAAGATGGGGAGAAAAGAAAAAAGGAAAGACTGTGTTGTCAACATCCCATGTCAGGAAGAATGGAAGCATTCTGCTCTATTGCCCTCCCATATAAAAAGGATAGCGAAAAGAATGGGGGACAGTACATAGACCGAATAGCAGCAACATGGGCCTAGATTTCCTTGTCTGTAGTTTTATTATGAATTTAGTAGCTTCTTCTATTCAACAGAATTTAAAATAGAAGATATGGATGCTATTCTACAATCTTCTTTGAGCAAACAAGCAAGGGGAAGAACAACTTCCTTTTAAACAAGAAGAGTAATCCAGCAGAAACAAGCAGGGCTGTCATTGGTCACCACCACTTCAAGGGGTGAAAAGAAACAAGACAAAACGGAGAGATGAAGAACAGCTAACAGGACAAAACTCAAACTGTAGGCGGGTGTAGACAAGTTAATAACATGTAATCATGGCATAAACAAATCAGAGTAAAACAAGGGCAGCCTGAGCCTAGAGCAGAATCAGGGTCACCTGATCCAACACCAATTATAAGCTAGATAGAAATACTGCATTCCTAAACACATAAATGAACAAAGAGACAGACAGACTGGCAGACACAAACATTTCTTGTATCGTTATACTTATACATCTACTGTTAATTTCATATAACACCAGTCAAAGTGCAGTATGGTTTGGTCTGTGTGTGTGAGAGATGTGTCCGCATTCAGGACGGCACTTAATTCTGTGATTAGCCTTTATATGAGCAATGGCTGGGACTGGGATTACAGACTGAGGTGGGCTTACTAGAGCACTTAAAAAAACGAACTTATGGGATCTTCTTAACTGGACAGATTGCACTGTATGGCATGTGCTGCTGACAGCACATAATCCTGCAAAACACTATAATCTGTGAAACACTGGCAGAACACACACTCATCTCTCACAGACAGAGTGAAATATGAGGCCCAGGCTGTGGACATGACATTACATTTCTTCAGCTACTGACAAATTAAGCGCTAAAAAACTGCATTAAATGCAACGAGTTTTGGTCAGAAATTTGTCATTCCTGCTTAGATGCCAAAGACATGATGCAAACATTCTAAGGCTGGCTGTGAAACCATGACCATGTATTAAATATTTGTGGAGAAAAACATAATGGGGAGCACCACTTTAAATCAAAACCCGCATCGGATTTCACCTTCAAATTAACTGGTAATCCTAAATGTCTGCATACTTTGACTTTTATTAATAGACCATTATCCTCAATAAATAACAAAGTCTAATATTTATGTGTTAAATATTAAATGAGTTCTCTTCAACTGTTGTTTAGAATTTTATCTTTTTAGCCATGTAGCACAGGACACATGCATGTGTACCACGTAGCTACTTCATCATATAAATACTATGATATAGTAGCTCAGTACGAGACCAAGGGAGGAATCAGTCTTCAGTTTCAACCCTTCTCTCCTTGTCATCACAGCAGTGGATTCTTGTCCTTTTTGGGAAGGCTGAGCAGACTAAACCTTCCCAATAAAGTATAGTTGGTTTCAAGAAATGACACATTTGGTTAAGAGAACTACACAAGAGAAGAAAAATAACATAAGAGGTGACCTCATATGTGGGATTCCTAATTATTCTTAAAAGCTTTAAGACTCACTTGGACTTCCTAACAATTGGGATAACTGGCATGTACCATTCTGTCTGTGCAGTGAAAATACTAGTACAATCCTCAGCACTGTCAGAGGTTCTGTGTACACATGACAGCTGATCCAGAATGTGTCAATGCCATCTAATCTGGCAGTTTGCTCTCAACTGGTTAAACACACATTCTGTGCGTCTGTGAGTATGCACGCACGCACGCACGCACGGACGCATACATGCGTGCGTGCGTGTGGGGGAGGTGGGATTCACTATGGTCTGGCATGCAGGCAAAATCCAATATGGCATTGGCAGGGATAGAGACAAGGATAGACTAAGAGATTGGAAGTGAGAGAGACCTTAATCAGCCTGGCATGTCATGAACTCACACACACACACACACACGCACACACGCACACACGCACACAGTAAGAACCAGGTCAAGCATACCCAAACGTGACCAGTGAGATGAGATCAACAACTCATGCAGCTACTGCAGCCTAAATTACAGTTTCCCATTTATGTGTAATAATGCCACGCTAGCTCAGACGGAGCTGTCTTTCAGTTTGTCTCTGTTACTGCTGTCTGTCTGTCCTCCTCACCAGAAGACAGAGGAAACCAAATCCATATCCTATAATGCAAATGGCGTGTGTGTATACATAAGAAAAAAGCAGAGCACATTGTTAGAATAGCTAGTGTTTGCTGAAGCATTAAAGTTTGGCCTGAAGCTTTGTAGGACCAGAAAGCTCATTCACACCAATACCCCTCTGTTTAACCCCACTATGTACAATAGTAGTCCATAAGTCTACTATTCCATGGCAACGTGATCATTCAAAATAATACAAATATTAGTGCATCTAAAAATATTTATAAAAGAAAAAAAGCTTGAAAAACTAAACTTTCATTTTAGAAAAATGAAATTTTTAAAATTAATTTCATTTTTAAAAATTGGAAATCATTCGATCCCTATACAACCGTTGCAAGAGCTTGGTTCGCATTGCCGGCAATAAGTCGGACTCGTTCCCGGTGGGTGATGGGCTCCGCCAGGGCTGCCCTTTGTCTCCGGTTCTGTTCATAATTTTTATGGACAGGATTTCTAGGTGCAGCCCAGTGGCGGAGGGCTTTCGCTTTGGTGGCCTCAGAATCTCATCTCTGATTTTTGCGGATGATGTGGTTCTGTTGGCTTCATCAGGTGAGGGCCTCCAGCTCGCACTGGAACGGTTCGCAGCCGAGTGTGAAGCAGCAGGACTGAGGATCAGCACCTCCAAATCTGAGGCCATGGTTCTCAGCCGGAAAAGGGTGGAGTGCCCACTCCGGGTCGGGGATGAGTTCCTGTCCCAAGTGGAGGAGTTCAAGTATCTCGGGGTCTTGTTCTCGAGTGATGGGAGAAGGGAGCCGGAGATCGACAGACTGATTGGGGCTGCACCTGCAGTAATGCGGACGCTGCACCGGTCCGTCGTGGTGAAGAGGGAGCTGAGTGTAAAAGCGAAGCTCTCAATTTACCGGTCGATCTACGTCCCTACCCTCACCTATGGCCACGAGCTGTGGGTAGTGACCGAAAGAACGAGATCGCGGATACAAGCGGCAGAAATGAGCTTCCTCCGAAGGGTGGCTGGCCTCTCCCTTAGCCATCCGGGAGGGGCTCAGAGTAGAGCAGCTGCTGCTCCACATCGAAAGGAGCCAGCTGAGGTGGTTCGGGCATCTGACAAGGATGCCCCCTGGGCGCCTCCTGGGTGAGGTGTTCCAGGCATGTCCCACCGGGAGGAGGCCCCGGGGCAGACCCAGGACACGCTGGAGAGATTATATCTCTCGGCTGGCCTGGGAACGCCTTGGTATTCCCCCGGATAAGCTGGAGGAGGTGGCCAGGGAGAGGGAGGTCTGGGCCTCTTTGCTTAGGCTGCTGCCCCTGCGACCCGGCCTCAGATAAAGCGGATGAAGATGGATGGATGGAAAATTGGAAATCCATTTTCTCTAATTGGTACAGTATTTCATTTTGAGTGTGAGGAAATTACTACTCAAACAGTATAAATTCAGTTCAGTACAAGTAACTGCAATCATGGGATGAAGTTCAGTGACACACCTCACAAGGTGCTTAAGCGACAAATGATCATTGATGAAAATGATTGGAAACTTAAAAATTGTTGTAGGACAGGGCTCACAAGGAACAGGGATGACTGCATCATAGAGAGGATTGTCAACAGGGCTGCCACAAACGATTATTTTGATAGTTGACTAGTCACAGGTTATTTTTGCGATTAGTCGACTAATCAGATCATGTAAAACGTACAGCTTATTGCACCAGCAGCATCTGCTCTTATATAACTATCATTAGCTTACAGCTTTAAGTGTTTAAGGTATGTGCTGACTAAAAATAAAGACAAGATGATAGTTTATTACATTTTAATGAAATTTGCAGACTTGCACACTTCTGTTTAATCAGTTTATTGACGTTTATTCAGCTGTGTAAAAACTATAACTTTAATCTCAGCCAAACCAATTTACTCAGGAACAAATAAAATACTGAAAAAAGACAAACAATAACATTTTTAAGTTTATCTAAGTGACTTATATATCATGTTTAACCTGAGTAGCGAAAGACGGCGGTGGGTTTGAAAACGATTTGCCGGGAGTCCGGTGTTCTCACCGGCTCTAGTGAGCCTTAAACCCCGGCTAGCTATCGAGCTGGTGGGTAACAGACGTCTCCGAAAACGTCGGACCACTTCTGAAAATATGTGGTGTCTTGATAAACTGAGCAGATATTTGAGGTTGGGGTGAAAGCCACCACATACAGATGTCCTGAGGAAAGGAGCTACGACTGTCACATTCCTAATATCAAGTCACTCTTGAATCAGAGACAATATCAGCCCAAAGTCCTCGTTTCAGATGGAAGTAAATATATTTCATTTGGAAATCACATGACGTTTCTGTAGTCTGTGGTGATATGGGGTGTCATGTAATCTGCTAGTGTGGGTGATTGTTGGTTCACTGTGACCTAAGCGACACAGGGAATCTAAGGGGCACTGTCAAGTAGAAGAGGAGAAATCCCTGACCCAAAAATACAGATGAGATGAATGCTGCTACAAAAACATGTCACACTGCTGAAACTGAAATTAATGGTAAAGAAGGTCCAGCCAAGTTTGGAGTGTGGAAATAGTACTACAACTTACCTAAAAACTCTTTTCAGACGATGGATATTTCCGGATTGTAAATCCTTTTTCATTAAATCTTAAATATTCTAACAACTTGAGAGTGGATTTCCTGAGATTATCATTTTGATGTAAATAATTTAAAATGTAATTTACTTTTTTCAAGATATTTTGAGAAGCATTACCGGTAGTTTTTTTTTGAATAAGTGGTGATTTTTGAGACTAAAAAAAAAAAGCTTAAAAGACCCTGAAAGAGATCTTTATAGCAAAACAAAGAATTTTCATAAGATTTATTCTCACAGTAACTGCCAGTAACCTTAATATAATTAACAGTGATTACAAGTTTACTCTGGATTATAAATCTTTATAAACAGTCTATGGTTAATATGGTGTCAAGCAAGTGTCGCCACTTGATAGCCACTGTGAAATGCTTCTGGGCACTTACTACACCATTACTGTGGAGCATTATCTAAATTATCATTAATTCATTTTACCGGGATAAAAAAAGGATGTACAGTATTTATCCTAAAATGTTTGCTAACTTTGCGCCAAAAACAATTTGAAAATGCAATTTTTGCCCCTTTACGTTTTTGCACTTTTGAATTGCCATTCTGTTTCTTTGCAGTATGTCTGCTGGTGTTTCCCAGTAGGTCTCCATTTCTAAACAACATGAAAGGAAAGGTTTCAACCTTGAATTTTTGACACTCACAACTCCAGAACTAGCACCATCTCTGAAGCCATCTCGTAGACCTGGTGGAGGTTGACCACATGGGGACAGGCGCTGGCCAGTTCAAGTAGTGCAATCTCATGGATGATCTCCATCCGGCAGTCCTGCCCTTTCCGTCTCTTCCTCATTATCTTAGCAGCGTACTCATGACCCGTGCACTTCTCCACACACTTTCTGACCACAGCAAACTTTCCCCTGAAAGAAAGGAAGACCATCAGAACTATATTCATAACAGCCACTGGTAGATGACAATATAACACTGACACTGCATGCTCATTGCACTGACCAATTAAAGAAACGAAAAAAACAAAAAACAAAAAAAAATGTAAATAATTTAATGCAATTTTATTTATACAGTGCCAAGGTAGGCATAAGGTACACCCTACATATAGATACATACATATAGAGAAAACTCAATTTAATGATTCAGTGCAAATAGTGAGTGAGAAAGGTGACCGAAGAAGAAACACTCAATGCATCATGGGCAGCAGCCTACACCTATTGAAGCATAACTAAGGGAGGATTTAGGGTCACCTGATCCAGCCATAACTATATGATTTAGCACAAAGGAAAGTTTGAAGCCTAATCTTAAAAGTAGAGATAGTGTCTGTCTCCCGAATCCAAACTGGAAGCTGGTTCCAAAGAAGAGGGGCCTGAAAACTGAAGACTCTGCCTCCCATTCTAATTTTTAATACTCTAGGAACAACAAGTAGGCCTGCAGAGCGAGAGTGAAGTGCTCTAATAGGGTGATATGGTACTATAAGTTCATTAGGATAAAATGATGAATAGATGATGATACATCATCTGTTCCCAGATTCATTCCTATTTTCTATTATTGCAAGAACAGAACAAACTGAACTGAAGGTTCTACAAAATGTTCACAAAGAACAGCATTATTGAACTCTGTGCTGTAGGGGTAGTTATAGTTAGCCTAGAGCAAGAAGAGAAGCTGTGAAATTAAAATAAAATTGATAAAGACTTGTAAGACTTGTACAGCCCTGTGCCTGAAGCAGTGAACCAACTTGCTTCATTCTCAGCTGGTGGTGCATGTGAGAGTCATGGGGCCGATGCTGCTGGGAGCTACAGATTCCAGCACTGATCCGTGCTTTCTGCCAGTGTGATGCCATGACAAAAACCTGCTACACATCAATTACCATACCATGCCGTCTTTATTTATAAAGCACTTTATGAACCCTGGTTTTAGTTTAAAGTGCTGCACATATACAAATAGCATAGACAGGAAATAAAAT
>NW_005187599.1:585348-587081 GCF_000239375.1 Pundamilia nyererei
CTTTGGAGGAAGCCCATTTCCGCCGCTTGTATTCGAGATCTCGTTCTTTCGGTCACTACCCACAGCTCGTGACCATAGGTGAGTGTATTGGCGTAGATCGACCAATAAATTGAGACCGGTACCGAGGGACACGGTCGAATGCCTTCTCCAAGTCCACAAAACACATGTAGACTGGTTGGGCAAACTCCCATGCAGCCTCAAGTATCCTCAAAAAGATAAAGAGCTGATCCAGTGTTCCACGACCAGGACGAAAACCGCCTTGTTCCTCCTGTATCCGAGGTTCGACTAACGGATGGACTCTCCTCTCCAGCACCCTGGCATAGACTTTCCCATGGAAGCTGAGGAGTGTGATTCCCCTGTAGTTGGAACACACCCTCCGGTCCCCTTTCTTAAAGATGGGGACCACCACCCCAGTTTGCCAGTCCAGGGGTACTGCCCCTGATCTCCACGCAACATTGTAGAGACGTGTCAACCAAGACAGCCCTACAACATCCAGAGCCTTCAGGAACTTCAGGAGTTTTGCATTAGCATATTAGTTCTGCGATGTGATTTTTTTGGACATGCTGCATGTCAGAATCAGAGAGACTTTAAATCTAAGAATTACTACCATACTACCAGGATAATGTTAGTTTACTTGGTAATTCTAAATTGGCCAAGCATGACAGACATGAAGTGCACAAAATTAGAATCAAGCACTGCATAAATGTGTGGTTAAATGTGGCTTGTAGTCAAAAATGCTTTCAGTGGTCAGTAAGGCAATATATGAACACCAGCCCATATTACTTTATGCCTGTTCTCTTGAGATAACATTGTGTTCAACTTGAAGCTGGTCTCATAATATAAGTCACTAAGATATTTTAAGAAACTAACTCCTTTAGCATGCACTCTTCTACTTCACATTTCCTTTCATTAAGCACTTTCAAAGATTTATACTAGAAAGCAAGTCAATGCCTTCCTGTTACAGTGAATGGGAAACTTCCTCAGAGCCTACACTCAGCTTTTTCTGTCCACCACACTAAGCGGTTCTGGCATTTCCTTTTTATTTTGTAAACCTTTCATCTATTCAGCTGTGCACATGAATATTGCAGTGAACAGGAAACAGACAATACTGCACCAACTGATTGACCGTGTACTAGAAAACTGAAGATTTACTAACTTCGATGACGATCGTATTATTTTGAGCACCAGCTCTCAGCCAAATAAACTTTTGCATAAACATGCAAAAGAAAAAAAAAGTTATATTTAAAATAACAAGTAGCAGGGGATGAGAGAGGGAGGATGGAGAATTGATCAGTTATTGGTATCGGAAAGTAGTGCACTGGAAAGTTGTTGGCCATGCATATTAATTAATGAAGGTTTATATTGGGATTGCTTTAAGCAGCCACCCTTAAAAGACCTCTGGGAGCAGTGCGTCACGTTCTAGCAGTGGTCTTGCCTGAAAAACGCAGAGAGACGCGGTTTAGTTTGGAGTCTAGGCCTGCCTTTCAGAAACCATACTGGGCCACCGCAGCCTTTTCTAAAGCAGCGTCAGCACATTTCCAAAGCCAGCAGCCTCATTCACAGGCTACACCCTGAAAGAGATGGCTTTTGTGCATGTGTGCAAGTCCATGTATATGTGCACACACATGCACCAAGCCAGAAGTGATGAAATGGTCACAATTATTGAAATAAATAGTCTTTAGGTTTAACAGGTGGATTTCTGAGGTGCTAAATGGCCTGTATTTGTATAGTGC
>NW_005187599.1:587339-589384 GCF_000239375.1 Pundamilia nyererei
GAGCCGGGGCTCGAACCGGCAACCTTCCGATTACAAGACAAACTGCCAACTCTTGAGCCGCGATCGCCCCCTGGTGCTATGCTATAACAGTGATTTTGCAGCCACCATCCTATCCAGCTGCTCGCAGATATCTCACCAGCCAATCGCATGGCAGCAAAGTAATACATTTAGGCATGAAGACATTGTTAAAATCACTGCTGAAGTTCAAGCTCTAGTCATCAAAAATGTGTAGGTAATGTAGGTTTTCTACCAACTATTAGCCATCAGTGGTTGGAGTGTATCGGTGTTCTGGCTGCGTTGTCATAGCTAGTCCCTGTGAAAGGGTGCCCTAGATTCATTTAATGAAAAAGATTTTCGGGTAGAAGGTGGGACAGGTGTTAGCACGATTACCTCACAGCAAGAAGGTCGTGAGTTGAATTCCACCATTAGCTTGGGGAATTTGCATGTCTATTTGGCTTCCTCCCACAATCCAAAGACATGTGGGTTTAGGTTAACTGGTTATTCTACATTTCCCAAAGGTGGTTATGATTGCCTGCTTTGCGCCTGCCTTGAGGCGACTTTTGTTGTGATTTGGCGCTATATAAATAAAATTGAATTGAATTGTGTCTATGCATTAGACTGGCGACCTGTCCAGGGTGTACTCTGCCTCTTGCCCTAAGACAATTGGGATAGGCTCCAGCGCCCCCACTAGCTCAGTGTCTAACACTTCCACTACCATCACTGACTATCCATTTGGATTAGGGTTGGATGCAAACTGGTAATGTTGATTTATTGACATCAAAGATGTCACTGATCCTAAAGCTGAAAAAACATGACTTTAATAAATGTGTTTTCAGACAAGTAACTTTTGGGGTTGGCAAAGAAAAACTCAATCAGGATTGCTGATAAATTATTAAGCCTTGGCCTTGCCAAGTTAAAAGACCCTGTAGAATCTTCAGCACCACATTCAAATATTTAAGTGAGTGCATGAATACTTTTAACCATGTGTGGATTGTTGTTTCTTAAAGTTATTAAGCATGTATGCTATATATTCAGCCCACCTTGGAAAAAGAACAGTTTAAAGAAATGTTTAATAGCCCAAATTGCCATGACATTCATGCCCATGATGAGCTGAAATCTTCTAGCCACAACAGTATTGCTTTTAGGTCCCAAAATGTTTCAAGCTACAGTAAAGAGAAAACACATGTCCCTTTTTGTCCCCCAAACATGTTTATGTAAGGTAATGTGAGCTGTGGGTCCCCTTGCCACTTGCTCTTTCATCAAGAACGTTAGGATGACTATTTGACTCAGTTTTCACGTTGGATGCTAACAATCAATTAAGAAATATTGCCAAATTGAGTTACATGCTGTCACACTCTGAATTATTTAATCACATTTGAATTACTGTAATTCACTTGTCTGAGCAAACGTTTAAGGGTCCACTTTAAGATTCTGGCTTTGACTTTTAGAATATTGCAGTCATAAATATGCATCGATTGGTGTGTAATTCTGTCTTCCAAGACATCGATGCACTCTCATAAACTTGGAATTAACCTATTAAAAATATATATGAGCGGGCACCGGATTTGTGGAAGCTGCCATGTTTCCCCATCAATCTTGAATACAGTGGTTGAGATGGACATCGCCATTCCACCTAATTTCATTTTCTGTATGTGACTAGAGCAGTGGTTCCCAAACTTTTTTTGCTAGACCCCCCTTTGTTTTACAAGAAAAATGTTTGCGACCCCCCTCCCGCGCGCACACACACATCCTCCAACCACACACACCCATATTTTGCTCCATTTATTTCACACCTCAAACATTTATTAAACAATTAAGCAAATACAAGTAAACTGCAATAAATTACAGTAGTTTATTTTATTACTACCTAACTCTTTTACGCTGCGTCCACACCTACACGGGTATTTTTTGAAAACGCAGCTGTTTCGTCCAAACGTAAACGGCGTTTCGAATCACAGAATCACTCCTTTTTTGCGTTTACGTGTGGACGAGGAATACAGAGTTCGTCACACAACGTCAAAGGTATGTGCCTTTTTTCACGTCAC
>NW_005187599.1:590391-592107 GCF_000239375.1 Pundamilia nyererei
GCTTGCTTTCTGCTTGACAGGTAAATCAACCTAACAGCCTAAAATTTATGTTTTGGTCTCTCTTGGCTGACTAAAGCACAGTCACTGGTGTAATGCTCTTTCCAGGACCATATGGGCTAAGTGAGAATCCCTGTCTGTCACTAAAACCCATCAAGGAAAAAGCTTTGGGTCTTAACCATATGTAATTCAGAGCTTCGCCATAGTACAAGTTACAAAAGGAGCTTGGGTGTGAGCCATCTGGGACTCCCATCGCATAAAAGCAATACCTCAAAGCCCCCATCGTCATCCTACTTCCACTCCAAGATGTGAAAAGTAGATCATTAATGAGGGTCTGAAAGCCATATTAAAAATGCACTAATTAATTAATAGCAAGCTTTCAAACTTCAGGCACATCTTGAAAAATTACATACCAACACCAAGTCACTCATTTTCATTTTTAAAGCTAAAGATTTGCATGGATACAAGGTGATGTAAAGTGTACATGACAAACAAGGAAAACTGGAGACACGAAAACATTTTATTTACATTTTGAGAGACAGCAGCAAAATGATATACATCACCAAGAAAGTGCTGACCTTTATTTGACATGTATCTCTATATTTTCTGTTAACTGTTTATTTACAAAATGAAAACTTTCATGCTAGAAGAATCAGAAATCCTCAGTGCCTGTTGTACGCTTCTCGTTATTCGACTTATGAAGGTGGGTGTTTGAATGAACAAACTGAGGTTAGTGTGGAGGTTCAAAGCATACATTTGTAAGCCCATACTGGAACTTGAGGTAAACCATAAAGTCCAATAATGAAATGTCATGAAACCCCCAACTTAAAAAAAAAAACCAACAACAACTAAAAGGACAAAAGCAAAAAACAAAGGAGTGAGTAATTAGGTGTGGAAGTCAAAAAATGTGTTCCAAATTCAAAAAAGTGTAATTGCAGAGGTAACTTAACCTCTTTGATACATTTGATCATGTTCACAGTCAACAAAACACAACTCCACAGAGGAATGCATGGGCAAACAAAGCCAAGTTTACAGCTGAGCCTTTAATCCAAAAAAGCCTCATGAATGAAATTCCACCACTAAGTTCAGAAGGCTCATGCAGAGAGTAGGCTAAGAGTCAGCTACGGAATAAACACAACTTGTATGGCTACAGAACAACAACACCTTCATCTGTTATTACACTGACTAACAGAGACTAACCAAGTTATTGCTGTATGTTGTCTGTTATGAGAATGTATATCTTTACTTATATAGTGGTTTACAAATCCACCTAACAAGTGATAGATCCCTGGTTCGATTCCAGAAGGAGACAAATCCCTGAGGGTTTGCGTCAGGAAAGTCATCTGGTGTAAAAATCTGCCAAATCAAACATGTAGTTTCAGTGTGCTAATGCTCTAGACTTTTGATTATTGCGAGCTAAGCTTTTGATTCCTATTTTGACTTCTCTATTATTCTTGGACACTATGATCTCAGCTGTTTGGTTCCGGTGTTCAGCTGATATAGCTGTGCCTTGCTCTCTACCTCTCTCCATCTCCCCAATCAATGGTTTTTAGTATGCCCACACATAAGTCTGCATTTACATCAAACCACTGAGCAGTGCCTTGGTGAACATAAACTTGGACACATGACCTTTTGTCAGCTGATCTTCTACAGTGCTGTAGGCCAGAGTGGTTCTGCAGATTAATGTAAGCTTTCATGTTGTTCTGTTGCAGCTAATCT
>NW_005187599.1:593935-595101 GCF_000239375.1 Pundamilia nyererei
GGCTGTTGGACTGCTGTGCTCTTTGTCTTAACATTAGCAACCTTTGTTTGGCTAGCCCTGTCTTTCTGGAACTCTTCAAACAGTTCTCTGTGGTTGTATTGAAGATGATGGTGGAGATTAGTCGTGTTTCCTCTGGTGGTTGCCACGAGTGTTCGGCAAGTTTTGCAGAGCACCTGTGTTTGGAGAAGGTCGTCTTTATCAAATCCAAAGTACCTCCAAATAAGCGAGGTACTATTTTCTTTTTTTTTCTTTTTTTTTTTTTAAGGCACGAGTTCATAGTCAGTGTTCTCGTCATGCGTCTCGCTGTCAGCCATTACAACTCTGACTCATTGCTGCAGCGTTGTTCGCTCCCCACCTACGTAGGAGGCAGGCCTCTAATCCATTTGATTGGTCGTGAAGGGCTCTATACGACTGGTCAAATGTATAAAGGGGTTTCTTTGATTGGTAAATTCTTTAAAGCACGTGTTTAAACATTTTAAGGTACCCAATTATCGCAGTTTACGCCGTCTTTTGCGATGGGCCCATCGCACATGCTGGTATCGCGATGACAATAAATTTTCGATTTATTGTGCAGGCCTAATAGTAACCAATGACCAAATGCAGCAGTAATGTATAAACACAGAGAGTGAAAAGAGATTAGCTTTATTAAAAGCTTTATTAAAAAGAAAACTAAAGAGGGTGTCTGTCTCCCGAATCCAAATTGGGAGCTGGTTCCACTGCAGAGGGCCCAGAAGCTGAAGGCTCTGCTTCCCATTCTACTTTAAAAAAGCAAGCCTGCAGTCTGAGAGCAAAGTCCTCTGTTAAGATGATAAGGTACTATGAGGTCTTTAAGATATTGCGGGGCCTGATTACTCAAGATTTTGTATGTAAGAAGAAAAAGTTTGATTCAATTCTGGATTCGACAGGAAGCCAATGAAGAGAAGCCAATATGGGAGAAATATGCTCTCTCTTTCCAGTCCCTCTCAGGACTCTTGCTGCCAGTGGCGTGTCCAGCGGGGTGGCCTGGGGGGGCACAGGCCACCTCCCCAACCAGACTGGCCACCCCAGGTGCCACCCCAAAGGTAAAACAATAAAATTCAATCAAATATCAAATGTCCGATTATGTTTTCACGGTGAAGCTCAGATATCCGAGTGTAAGTGAATGCAGCATCGGCTTCTGCGCTATG